>NC_043010.1:29620552-29725552 GCF_006345805.1 Octopus sinensis
CCACCCGCACAGGTGCCAGACAGAGCTGGCAAACGGCCACGAATGGATGGTGTTTTTTATGTGCCACCGGCACAAGGGCCAGGCGAGGCTGGCAATGGACACGAAACGGGGCGGTGCTGGCAACGGTCACGAAACGGAAGGTTCTCTTACATGCCACCGGCACTGGTAACACATCTGCAATTTCCATTGATCGATTTCCATTCTGATCCTCACTTGCCTCAACGGGTCTTCACAAGTAGAGTTTCGACATGCCACCGGCACTGGTAACACATCTGCAATTTCCATTGATCGATTTCGATTCTGATCCTCACTTGCCTCAACAGGTCTTCACAAGTAGAGTTGATCCTCACTTGCCTCAACAGGTCTTCACAAGTAGAGTTGATCCTCACTTGCCTCAACAGGTCTTCACAAGTAGAGTTTTGTGTCCCAAGAAGGGAAGGTATGCATACGTAGGCTGGCTCCATCCCAAGTAGAAGGCCACGGGTTATGGACTCACTTGTCCTGCCGGGTCTTCTCGCGCACAGCACACTTCCAGAGGACTCGGTCTCTAGTCATTTCCTCAGTGAGACCTAAAGTTCGAAGGTCGTGCTTCACCACCTCGTCCCAGGTTTTCCTGGGTCTGCCTCTTCCACAGGTTCCCTCAACCGCTAGGGTGTGGCACTTTTTCACACAACTATCTTCATCCATTCTCGCCACATGACCATACCAGCGCAATCGTCTCTCTTGCACACCACAACTGATGCTTCTTAGGTCCAGCTTTTCTCTCAAGGTACTTACACTCTGTCGATTATGAACACTGACATTACACATCCATCGGAGCATACTGGCTTCATTTCTTGCGAGCTTACGCATATCCTCAGCAGTCACGGCCCATGTTTCACTGCCATGTAGCATGGCTGTTCGTACACACGCATCATACAGTCTGCCTTTCACTCTGTGCGAGAGGCCTTTTGTCACCAGCAGGGGTAAGAGCTCTCTGAACTTTGCCCAAGCTATTCTTACTCTAGCAGTTACACTTTCAGCACACCCGCCCCCGCTGCTGACTTGGTCACCTAGGTAACGGAAACTATCAACTATTTCTAGTTTTTCTCCCTGGAAAGTGACGGAAGTTGGTCTCAGAGCATTTTCAGTGTTTATTGTTCCTGAGCATCTGCCACATACAAAAACCATCTTCCTAGTTAGCCTTCCTTTGACATTGCTGCACCTCTTATGTGTCCATAGCTTACACTTGGTGCATCTTATAGAGTTTCTACCTACACCTTTTCTACAGATCGAGCAGGGCCATCTACCTGAAGGCGTTTGTGATTTGTCTACCTTCCTACTGATTTACGACTTTGGTTTTAGCTAGATTGACTCTGAGGCCCTTCGATTCTAATCCTTGTTTCCACACCTGAAACTTCTCCTCCAGTTCTGATAGCGACTCAGCAATTAGAGCAAGGTCATCAGCATAGAGGAGCTCCCAAGGGCATCCTGACTTGAATTCCTCCGTTATTGCCTGGAGGACTATGATAAATAGGAGGGGGCTGAGTACTGAGCCTTGGTGGACCCCTACCTCTACCCGGAATTCTTCACTGTACTCGTTTCCAACCCTCACCCTACTAGCAGCGTCCCTATACATGGCCCGCACAGCTCTCACTAACCATTCATATATCCCTAGTTTCCTCATTGCCCACCAGATAAGGGATCGGGGGACCCTGTCGAAGGCTTTCTCCATGTCAACAAAAGCCAGGTACAGGGGCTTATCTTTGGCTAGGGATTTCTCCTGCAGCTGCCTTACCAGGAATATAGCATCAGTAGTACTTTTCCCTGGCACAAACCCAAACTGCATCTCATCTAAACTAACTCTCTCTCTAATTAGTTGGGCTATGACCCTCTCCGTAACCTTCATCACCTGATCCAACAGCTTGATACCTCTGTAATTATTTGTATCTAGGGCGTCACCTTTACCTTTGTAGCAGTTGACTATTATGCTGCTACACCAGTCATTGGGTATGACTCCTTTGTGTATCACCTGATTAACTATATGGGTGACTAGGCTATAGCCGACACTACCAGACATTTTGAGCATCTCTGCAGTGATTCCTGATGGGCCTTCAACTCAATCAACACTGAAAGGTTTTATACCCGACTACTCCATAAAATGTTAAAAATTAAATCTTATACTAATTATATCTATTCTGAATCCAGTGTTGATTGAGTTGAAGGTGGTTCTGTCTCTAAAACTACTTTTATATATACAAATTAAACATTGAGAGATGTTCATTTTAGTACATCTATTTGAATGTCTTTTTCCTGTGTACTCAGAAGTAATATTCCCTAATAATTATAATAATATATATAATATATATATATATATAATATATATATATATATATATATATATATATACAGGGAGTGATGAATATATTGCCATCTGAATTTTAAAAAAATGAAAATAACACTGACATCTCATTTTAACAGATATATTTACCAAAATTACATGAAAATATCTTGAAGTCCTAAAAAGTAAATTTATTCAATAAAATTGCCATTTGCTTCAGCCTCCAGACAACTTCAGAATCTTCTGCAACTCTTCTGGATGGTCTTTTTGTTTAAGTTGGTGAATGCTGCCATAATTCTTGACTTCAGTTCATCTTTGGTGTTACAAGGAGTTTTGTTGGTCTCTCACTCAACTACGCCCCACACATAATAATCAAGTGGGTTGCAGTTTGGGGAGTTAATAATTGTTGTTGACAAACAACCACAGAAATTGTATACACCTCAATAGACGTCATTGAATGGTTGAAATTGCCGAAATGCAAGAAATTAAACAACAAATAGCTTACAAACTACAGAATTTTTTCAAGAAAGCCAAGAGAAAAATATGTTTTATGTAACATTCTACCAGTGTACGAAGTTTAAAAGTGTTTAGTTACATGGAAATTATTTTTAAAATCTGCTGGTCAAAGTGAAAAGATCCCAGGTTCCTTCTACAGTTAGGGAGTGGTACTTCCTCACGCAGCTGTCTTCATTCATAGTAACACATGGCCATACCAGCGCAGTCGCCTCTCTTGCACACCACATTTGATGCTTCTTATGTTCAACTTCTCAGGGCACTTACACTCTCTCTCACACACACACACTTTCTCTCTCTCTCTCTCACTTTCTCGCTCTCTCTCGCGCACATACAAAACACACACTTTCTGTCCCCCCCCCCCCCATCAACACATACACATGTCCATTTCCTCTCACTTTCACTTTAGGCCGACTTCAAACAAAATGTACATTTCCACCCACAAAAATAAATAAATAAATGTTTACGGAATTTATCGAACGCCGTAAGGTAACAGCTGAGCTGCGCGCGCACGCCTTCCAGGTGAAACGAAAGATTTCCCCCACCCCACTTCCTTGCATCATTTAACACACGCTATATCGTAGACTCGTTGCCCGGTTAGTACCGTCTGAATTAAATATGCGGTTTACAAATCCCTTATTGTGGGTTTAGTTTTGCCATTAGTGTGAATAAAATTCTAATGTTAACTCTATATTATGCAGAGAGATTAACTTCTGGAAACTTGCTCATTCTTTTACACTGATTTTTATTTTCACCAAATAAACCATTGATCGGAACTACCCATGCAAAAATAATTAATGATTGTATTATAAAGGAAAAGAATAAAACTTTTTAATGAGAACCATGTGTCTGGTGCGATGCAGCTAGTGCAGATACATTCGGTTTCAAACTTGTCAACTTTAGCCGCAAGTTTGCTCGTTGTGTCAAATCCAGTCCAATTATTTTATGGAAAAGTAAATTTCCAACATGGCTAAAACCAGGTACGAGGCAGGGAACGCAAGCAAAAGTAATTTCAGGTGTTTCCACAGATTGGGGTAAGATTTTAATATATTCTGATGGTACCACAAACCTTCTTTGCCATTACAGCTATATTGCATTGTGGTGTCATTGTCATTTCGTAATTCTATCAATTCCTCATGAACGTCGTCCTCGCAATCAACTGCAACGAGCTCAAACGGATTGCTATACCAATTTGGAATATTCAGCGCAATAACATCTTGAAATCGCTCCACCATGTCATCGTTCAGTGATTGTAAATAGTTGCGATATGTAGTTAAATCCTCATCAATCAATTCATCTTTTAAAGAATCTAGTTGTGGAAATTGATGTTTTGAGATGTTAGTCGTATACAGCACCAATTTTGAAATGAATATAGTGATAAATGATTTACAATCAACGAGAGTTTTTCTGCTTCCTGGCAATAACAGATTCAAATCATTTAATTCTGTGAATATATTACAAAGAAAAAAGATATCGCACCTTGCAGCCATCAATGAAGCGGATAATAGAGTATCTTCAAAGAAAGATATGATTATATGAAACAGTTCAACAAAGCGTAAAACACAGTTTCTTTTTGACAGCCACCACACTTTGGTATGGTATAAGAGTTTAGTATAGTCCTCAGTTGACAGAAAATTCGATCAGACAAGGGACTAAACTTCAATTTGCTCACAGTCTTCATAACTAAATGTAGTGTATCATTCAATCTACCGTTCATATTTTTGGCCACCAAATGCTGGCGGTGTGCCAAGCAATGAAGTTAGTATCTGGTGGGAAATTTTCACGCTTTAGGAGAGACGAAAAACCTCTGTATATTCCTATAACCGAAGGGGCTCAATAAGATGCACGGGCAAGAATATTACTGAGTGGGATATTACGTTCAAAAAAGGTAGGACTTGAGAGTGTGAAAAATAGTTGTACCTTTTTAATCAAGTGGCAATTTCTCTGTGAACAGCATTTCTTCATAAGGTCTTCACTGAAATAACGAACATGTACCATTATCAAACACTGATTGTCTACAACAGTTGACTTATCCACTTGCATAGAAAATCCAAAACTTTGTTATTTTCCATCTTAAAAGGAAAATAAGGCTAGAGAGGAGAAGCTTACCACTCAGTACATATGAGAAAAGATAGAAGAAAGTGGTAAATATGTTGAGAGTAATGTGCCTGCTTAAGGAAGAACATAAGAGTCTCTTAAAAAGTTCACTGGAGGAACGTGGTTTGTGGGGGGTCACACCAGTCCCTCTCTCCATCATCATCATCCGATTTTATATATCAACATAAATTTTTAATCTTGTCATCTCATTCGATCCACCAACCCCTTTGTTTGTCCTCTCTTTGTCTCTACTTTTATGGTAAATAAAAAAAAATCAGTTATTACTAAGTGAGGTCTTCATAATGTTATCGGGTGTTTCATGCAAAACCTCATCGATAACCGGACGAAGTAATGTTTTCCCAATTGTGTGAGACCTCCCAGACTTAGCAACAAGCAATGCAATGTTGTACGATGCTATCAACCCGTCATTCTCCTGCTTACGGTACTAGTTTCCTAGAATAGCGTGTTGAATGTTTACATTGTGAAAGAGGCGCTCAGTTGCAAATAGTATGACAATGGTTTGTCCTTCTTGTCAGAATGCTTTGCATGAAAGTGATAATTCTTCTTGTCAGAATGTTTTGCATCAAAGTGATACTTCAAGCGTGAAGGTTTCATTGCTTCATTGGTCAATATTTGATGGCAAAGGAGGCAAATTGGTAACTGACAGTTCAGAGGCGAGGGAATAAATCAAAACGATAAAAAAATCACTACTGCGCTGTTGACAAATTTACTTGACTGAAGACATCAGTGAAGGGAAAATGTGAAAACGAAATTCTACGGACGGCTTCAGATAGACAGTATAGTATTCGCAAAGAGAAGTCGATAAAGTAATCAGATGATAGGTCTTTACTGGAGCAAATAAGGATCGTTTGGCTACCAGCTTTTCAAAAGTTCATCGAAAATTTCAAAAGTTAGCACAATAATGTACCTTTCCAAGCTAAATTGCTGGGGTTATTCAACTTTTTTCAGGAAAATGCTTTTAAAAGTTATAGAGATTTAAAGTTTGGTCATTTTCACACAGTCAAGAAACACAATTTCAATGCTGTCATTTTGTGCGTTACCGCACATTTTGTCAATATCCAGAAAATAACAACTTGTGTTTTGATATGAAACTGTAGAATTACGCACGACATATAACCCCTCTTACCTTTTTTCTTTTTTCGGAGTTTTCAGAAAATTTGGATCTATTCGGTTTGAACGGCAGATTTTTTTTAAATTTCCATGTAACTAAAAAATTTTAAACTTCGTATACTGGTAGAATGTGTTTATAAAACATCTTTTTCTCTTGGCTTTCTTGAGAAAATTCTGTAGTTTGTAAGATATTTGTGGGGTTTTTTTCTTCAATTTCTGCATTTTCAACCAATCAATGACGTCTATTGATGTCATTCTACCAGTATACGAAGTTTAAAATTTTTTAGTTACATGGAAATTATTTTTAAAATCTGCCGTTCAAACCGAAAAGATTCGAAAATTTTTGCGAAATTGTATTCTACATGCGGGTCTTCATACTATTACACTAAAAAAAAATTCGTGATTTAAGGCCTAAGCCTTTTTGGCTGCTATTTTTAGCACATATGACAACCATCTCAATGGCTGCGACAAAAATATTCGATCGATAAAAAATAGTCAAATTGATATAAGTTTATCCTTATCCTAGGTTTAGATGGTTCTGCCACACTAGGCCACAGCGCATCTAAAATTGTGTACAAGTAGAATAAGTTGTACATATGCATCCCTGGATATAGGTAAATGCAGAATTGATTTCTAAATATTCTTTGACACCCACAAAATGTTCACATCACCCACCATTTTCTAGAAATTCGCCCATCGCCACCTCTAAGTTGAAATTGCCCACCGGTGGGCGATATCGCCCACTTTTTGAAGCTATGATATAGATATAGTTTAGCAGCGGTCTGCCCTTGGACAGGTTCTGGGCATGTGGACTTTTTCCAGCATTCTTTATACAACCTGGGAGGACCCATACACTCCCCTTCTGCTGTTAAGCAGATTGCTGGGACTTCGGCTACCTTGACTAGGCTTGGGATGAATTCTAGAGTGGTTTCTTGTTGCCTTCACCAGATGGGATTTGAACTCAGAATGCAGAGAGTCGGAAGATATGCCGTAAAGCATCCTGCCAACATACCAACGATTCTGGCACGCTCCCACCAATGGAGCAACATGAAATGAAGCGTTTTGTTCAACAACATGCCGCCTGATCCCAGAATCAAACCCATGATCTAGTGATCATGAGTACAACACTCTACTAGACTGCAGCCACGCTGGGGCACCGTCCTGAACAGCTCAGTTGAACGAAGTGACCCCAGTACTTTTTTTAAAGTTTGATACTTATTCTATTGGTCTCTTTTGTTGAGCTGCTATATGAAGGGGACGTAAACAAACGTTCCCCTTCATATCGAACGATTTTGGATGAACACGCACGCATATGCACACACACACACACACAGGCACACATATGCGAACTGTTCTATAAGTAAACAAATTGAATAAAAAGATGGTTTTCTGAAGAAATTTGGACAACAAACCATGAGTTGACTACACTTGCTTATAAGTAACTGGGGGTCTTTCACTTAGCGACCAGCAATTAGAATAATGAACCACGCCACGGTCAAGGGATAAGCTGTTCTTGGACCCTGTACTCCCAATTTCCTTTAAAAAATAGGGATAATAGCGGCCCGTCGGAGAAATGGGCCCCACAAGGTGGAGTGGCTGCTGCAGCAAGTACCACTGGACATTTTCCGCAGCAACACCCCCAGAGTCATTACTGTGGGGTGCGGCTGAGCACACCATTTGTTTAGAGATGTGTGGCCCATTGCTCCCACCCCTCCATCTTCTGCTGCTTTACCTTCCTTTTTTTCTTTCTTTTCCTTTCTTATCTGTTTTTTTTTTTTTTTACTTTTTCTTTGTATTCAAATTTGATGAAATAAACTATAAGTAAACTACGCACACATATAAATGCCTGGGAAAGCGTGTTTATGAACAGTTCATTGACATTCACGAAGACATTTCATGTGGTTTACAAACTTTATTGTTTTATATTAAAAAAATAATATTTCTCCTATCTTTTGCTAAAGATATGACCATAGATCAACACAAGCGAGACTGAATGAAAAAACACACACATACATATATGTATATATATGGGTAAATTTTGATCCTTTCACCCACACAGTTTTCACTAAGAAAAATAAAACTCGGATATTTTGCGTGGAATCAAGTACCCTGACCTCCTAATATGCTGCAAATCCCTTATTTTTGTACCGAAAAAAGGGGGTTGGGAGATCGCCCCCCCCCCACACACACACACATCCCGGAATCATTGGAATTTTTTTTTTTTTGAATGAATGAATTCCGGTAACCTAATATGCTACAAAATCATTTTGGGGGTTCGGTGGGGTGGAACCCTCGGAAATTTCACCTCCACCCCCATTTTCAAATATTTTTTTGCTATTTCTTTCTTTACCCATAATTTTAGATAACATTTTCGAGAGAGTGTGGATTACACTAGATTGAAAATTCAAAGAAGTTTGAAATGAATAAGTGAAAATGCCGAGGTTGTAGAAGTTAGTGGTAACGAAGTCAGTGGAGAGATAACAAACGATAAATTCATTTAAGAAGAAAAAAACTTTAGAGTTTTGGCATGTATGTGTGAAATGAAGTAAAAGTATATTAAAACAAAATATCTTTTTCCTACCTCTTAAAATCTGGATATAATATATATAATAATCCCAGATTGCAGAATAGATTTGAAAAACTAAAGCATTTTCCCTTTGAAATTATTGGCGCCGAAATGAGTTTCATTTTTGTGGGGTGGGGGAGAGAAAGAGTGGGTGACGAAGTTTACATAAACTTTGACTGGTGTGACAATATATCATAATTATATATATCATTATATAACATCATCAACTTTTAACGTGCCATCGGCACTGACACCGACCGTACCAGTTCCGGCGGCACCTAAAAAGCACCATTCCAGTATGATCGATGTCAGTGCCATCTGACTGGCCCTCGTGCCTGTAGCACTTGAAAAGCACCCACTACACTCTCTGGGTGGTTGGCATTAGGAAGGGCATCCAGCTGTAGAAACCTTGCCAGAACAGACTGGAGCCTGATTGCCGCCTCCTGGCTTGCCAGTCTTCAGTCAAGCCGTCCGACCCATGCCAGCATGGAAAGCAGACGTTAAAAGTTAATGATGGTATATAATGATATATATAATTATGATATATTATTACACCATTCAAAGTTTAGGTAAACTTCGTCACCCACTCTCTCCCCCTCTCTCTCCCACCACACACAAAAATGAAACTCATTTCCGCGCCAAAAATTTCAAAGGGAAAATGCTTTAGTTTTTCAAATCTATTCTGCAATCTGGGATTATTATATATATTATATCCAGTGATTTTAAGAGGTATGAAAAAGATATTTTTATTTTAATTTTATACTTTTACTTGTTTCATACACATACACAAACTAACGTGTTTTTTTTATTTTAGATTAATTATTTATCATTCTTTATCTCTCCACTGACTTCAGTACCACTCTAACTTATATAACCTTTGCATCTTCACTTATTCATTTCAAACTTCTTTGAATTTTCAATCTAATGTAATCCACACTCTCTTGGAAACATATTTCTGCAAAATGTTAACTAAAATTATGGGTAAAGAAAGAAATAGCAAAAATTATTTGAAAATAGGGATGGTGGTGAAATTTCCGAGGGTTCCACTCCACCGAACCCCGTTTTCCGAACCCCAAAAATGGTTTTGTAGCATATTAGGAGGTCACCGGAATTCATTCATTCATTCAAAAAAAAAAAATTCCAATGATTCCAGTATGGGGGAGGGGCGGCCCCCCCCCCCTTTTCCGTACAAAATTAAGGGATTTGCAGCATATTAGGAGGTCGGGGTACTTGATTCCACGCAAAAAATCTCTTTTTTTTTTCTTTTCCTTTCTTTTCTTACTGAAAATCGTATGGGTGAAAGGGTCAAATAATACCCAAATGGTTTTCTTTCGTGGTTGACCGGTGAACTAGCAGGCAGGGAAGGGGAGATAACTCTGAAATATCATCGCATATAACCATATCACTATAGCATTTGCCAGAGGTTGTTAGATAAACCGACGAAGAAGCCTCAATGTGATCAGTCGATCTGCTAGAAATAGCAACCAAATCTTTCTAAACCCACACACTTACCTACTTGGAAGACATGTCGGAGAACACGGTCATGGGTTTCCTTCACAAAAGTAAAAAGTGGAATAATCAAAGGCTTTCTTGATCTGGGTGAAGTTGATGTTAAACGAGCAACAACAACCATAACAGCAACAACACCCACAATAGCAACAATAACAATGATGGAGTGATCATAAATGGATCAACTTGATAGGAGTTAACTTATAATTAACATCAACAAAACCTTGCAAATAAACCAACAGGAGAACCCCAATCTGCTAGAAATAGCAACCAAATTTCCTTCTGTCATTATGTGCATGAGTGTGTGTGTGTGTGAGAGAGAGAGAAGTAGTTTATGTTGAGAGGGTAGCCTAAATTCCTATTGATAGACGAAGCTGTATCATGTCTCCATAAAGTTTACTATTGTGCCAACCATTTCTGGTGACCAAAACACAAGCTTGGATTTCGAATATGACCAAAATAGAATCATCACAACAGTTTTACTTAGCTAAAGGAAATGAAAAGCATTTTTTGTTTTTACAAATAGCTGAATTATTCAAATAGTATCAAAAAAATAAATAAAAGTGGTTAGATATTCACCACAAACTTCTCCATTGCTTAAAAGTTTTAGTAATTCAAAAACTTTCCATTGTATAGTCATCCAAATTTCACAGATAGAGAGAGGAAAACTATTTGGGATATTTTGGTGTTTTATTAAAATCGATAATTTCAATAAAATTATCATGAAAGAACACCTCAGTAATAACATAAAAAAGGTACTACTAGCGAACAGTGGTCCCGGTGTGCGCCCACGCGCAGTCGCGCATCCGCGCTAGCTAGTCGTAAGTAGTCGATCCTACAACGACTACCTAGCAAAGTAAATAAAGCACAAAATAAATAATTGTTTTACACAAAGTAAATAATTTTTGTTAAATAAAGTAAATAATTTTTTAAACAAAGTAAATAATACAAAAACACAAAGTAAGGATCAACTAGTCATGACTAGTTAGTGCGGATGCGCGACTACGCGACAGCGCGCACCGGGACCACTGTTCGCTAGTAGTACCCATAAAAAATAGAACCCTAGAAGAATAAATGAATTATCTCTTTTAGTTTAGAATGATGAACATATTAAGCTGATGGCTTCCACTTTTTGTCAAAAATTGCCACATAGCATTAATTGACACCAAATATTTTGGTTTCATGTTTAATTCTACTCCAGATTCAGAACTTTGAGAGCTAATGATAGAAACAGTTAACAGTTTGATATATTGATTTTAAAGAGAAAACAATACATATTTATGTATGTATGTACGTACATATGTATGCATGTATGCATATCATATTTAAAGCAGATATACTGTTGAAGGCCTGAAAGCTGCAGTATCTGTCTCAAGAAAGCTTCTTTTACAGACATTTACTGCAATTTTCAAATTCTCAACAGTGCGCTTGCTTTAAATATGATATAAAAATTGCTGTACTGTGCTAATAGTGCATGTGTGTGTGTGTGTGTGGTGTGTGTGTGTGTGTGTGTGTGTGTGTGCGTGTGTGTGTGTGTGTGTGTACATATGTGTGTGTGTTCTTAGATTTACTAAGTTAAAATGAAAGGATACTGCAAATATTGTGGAAGTAATTTGGAAAAAATCTGTAAATGACTAAATGTTGTTAAAAATCTACCAGTTTATAGCACTACTGCAGTTATGATTGGTTTATACAAGTGATATTCAACAGAAAATGAATATGAAAGATGCACAGCTATTTTTGTAAAATACTATAGCACTTCCCTCAATATGGTTGGAATGTGTGCTGTCGTCAATCATGAAGTTTTGAAGGTAACTTTTCTTTGACAATTCAGTCAATTTTCTCGCTCTTTTCTGGTTCAATTCACTGTGGGCAGAATCAGAAAATGTCGTTTTAAATTCAAACTGCTGATACAAGAGGTGATGAAAGGCAGGTGCTACTTAAAATTTTAACTTCTAAATATTTTGGTTTTGCTTGGGTTTTGGAACAAAATTCATATTCAAATTGACCAGGTTCAGAAACATGAGCATTCATAATATTGAATGCAATTTAAAAACGTTTGAATATTATTCTTTTAGCAGTCAAGAATCATTGGCCAGCATATCACTTGAAGCTGGGTTGAAAGTATATAATAAATAGTATATTCAAGTAGAAAGATGCTCCCAGAAAGAAGCAAATGCTGAGTGAAAAAAGGAAAAAAACTCCAAGGATTATGGTTGGCTGCAATAGAAGAAATGAGAATAATGAAATGAAATTGACTTGAATTCAAAAATTGGATTTCTTTAAAATGCTAGAAGGGTATTGTTTGACTCAAATGAAAGCAACAGCATTGACAATACAAATATCTCAGAAAAAAGTTACATGAATCTCAGAAAGTTTTATCTTTAATGTAGATGGATTTATGCTCTATAAAGAAATCTTTGATAGTTCTAAAGAAAATTCATTGAGATTTCATGTTTCTAAAACTAAGGAACTTTTCATGTTTGTTGTTTAATATTAGATGAAAATACTTTCCAAAATTATAAAGTTACTACTCATATAGCACAATTTCATTTGACAGCCATTAGAGATCTTTGAAAAACCTGAAATAGATCTTATGGTATTTTCATGCCAGTCTTAAGGCTGATGGCAACCTGGGTAAGATGAATTTTGGTCTCATAACATGTATAACTTAAGAAATTTTTGACCACAGGTAAAAATTGTGAATATAAATAAAGTTTTTATCATGCATGCAGGTACTTTCCAATTGTATGAAAAGGCTTTGAGTCCGGGTCAATCACATACTACTGAGGGCAACATTTCTGCTGTAGTGTGTGCTGGCCTCAAGCAACACAGTGCTTGAACTCACACCGATGTTCTGGCTGCTCTCCATTTCAAGGATCCGGACCCTCTTGTAGATATTAATGATTTCTAAGTCCTTGACAATGACACAGTTTTGGCCACATCCAGTGATAATCTAGCTACTGTATTGAGATCCTTCCCTGAGAGCAGTAGTGGTGGAGTAGATAGTTTGTGACCCATCCTCCTCAGAGGCGTAATCTCACCACACACTGCTGAGGCAGGAACGTGCTTGCACTAATCTATCACTACTCTAACAGACAGTCTTCTTTGAGCAGACCACCCCCACCATGCCCAAGATCTTCTCTTCTCAGCCAACCTGACTGCACTCAAGAAGGACAAAGGCATTCATCTGATAGTCGTGGACAATGTCTTTTGATGACTTGTGGCTAGGATAGCATATAGATCAGTCAGGGATGACTTGAGTGAGATACTATGCCCTGTCCAGCTGGGGGTGGGAGTTATGTGGATGTGAGACTGCTGCCCATGTGGCCAGAGATTACATGAGCAGATACTTCCCTCCTGCTGAAGCTGAATATAAAAAATGCCTTCAGCAGCATTAGTGAGATCATATTATGGAGATGTGTATAAGACATTTTCCCCCAGTACACTCACTTGCATACCTCTCCTATGGATCACCCAGTACACTCATGGCTGCTGACAACAGAAGTGCTTCTTCCACAGGTGTCCAGCAGGTTAACCTTCTTCATTCATTCCTTTTTGCATTGGCTGTTGATGATGTTACCCAATCAGTCCACTCACCCTTCAGTGTCTGAAACCTGGATAATGCAACACTGAGTGACTCATCTAATTCTGTAGTTGGGGACCTTCAGCAGGTTATCCCAGCCCTAAAGCTTTTTGAGCTTGAGATCAACCAATCCAATTTGAAAGTGATAAACATGAGCTGTGGTGAAGTTGAATTTCAAATAAGTAAAGGACATATCAGATAACGTAGACCTACATAGCCTTGAAAGGACAGCATAGGTATGACTGGGAGTTTCACAACAATCTGATTTTTAGAATAATCAATAAATGAACACAATTGATCAGAGATCCTATCCTTTATTAACTCAAACACAACTGCCAACCACCACGAAACAACCTACAAGAAATAGCAGCCAAATCTCACACAAGTCGCATACTACCATCTTTCATGTATTTTGTGTTTTTTTAATAAAGGACACAATCGATATTGTAGTCCTATATATATTAGAATACTATATATATATACTTTATTAATAAAGCTGCAGACATCACAAAAACTGTTACTCTGAGTAACAGTTTTTGTGATGTCTTTGCAGCCTTATTAATAAAGCATATTACTCTACCTCTGGTATTCAAGTACTATTTTTTCCACCTTGTTTCACATTTATGTGCTTACTCTGGTATATGTATGTATATAAATATGTGTATATATATATATATGTGTGTGTGTGTGTGTGAAACAAAAGATAGGATAGTCGAGATTAAAACTGCACGTTCAAATGACCTGGGACTAAATAAATGTTTCTAACATGAACACAAGGCCAGAAATTAGGCGGGAGAGAGTGAGTGGATAAAATCAACCCAATACTTGATTGGCAATTTACTTTATCGACTCCCAAGAGGATTTAAGGCAATGTTGACCTCCAGAGATTTGAACTCAGAATGTAAAGAGTCGGAAGAAATACCACAAGACATTTTGTCTGACTAACGATTTTGCCAATCCACTGCCTTTTTAGAACTACGACAATAATATATAGAATGTTATTCATTGAAACAGTGGCACCACCACAACACCGACTAATGACATGTCTATCACCACCACCACCCCTATCATCATCATCATCATCATCATCATCACTATACATCTACAGCAATAACAGCAAAAATGTCATTCATCGAAACGACAAGAGCCACCGCATTTATCAACACCGAACTAATACCACAACTGCCATCGCTAACACCATCACCACCATCATCCATCATCCTTATTACACGACCACAATGATAACAAAAATGTCATCGTTCAATGAAACGGCAACATGGCACCGCCACCCCTTCTTAACACCACAACCATCATTGCCATCGCTATTTGCACCACCACCACCACCAATGCTACCATCTTATAATCCACCCCGTCGGGTAGTGAAGAGATGACCGACAACGTCGATTGCCAAATGTTTAAAAAGTACGAATGGGATGGATTACGTCCCCCTTTTTTCCTTAGTTGCTCTACTCTCTCCTTCTATCAAGTGTTCCTTCAACTACCATATACCTGTGTATGTGTGTATGTCTGTGATTATGCATGTATGTATGTGTGCATGTGTCAGTGCGCGCTCGCGTATATGCGTGTGCGCGCGCTCCTTTGCCAATGGAATATATAGTTGCCTTGTTCGCCTAGCTCCCTGGACGTATTGTAGCAGATCCGAAGGGCGGATACCATAACTGTCTTTATCTCAGCTTCCAGTTTCCTCTTGTTCTTCTTATTATTCTTCCTGTTTCCTTTTATTTTTCCTATTTCTTTTCTTTCTTTTTTATACATCTTCCTTTAATTTAACTGAACCACCCGTTGTTAAAAGATACCCCCGAATACTATCACACACACACAGCCAACCACCCCAGCTTCCTCGAGCACCAACGTCCCCACCATCAGCAATTTTGTTGCTCCTTCCGCTGCCGTCGCCGCCTCCAAACAAACTCCTAACGAAAACGATTACAACAACAACCACGATCCCAAGTACCACCACCACAACAACAACAATAAGGAGATGCTGAATATGGAAGAATCATTTTTATTGTTGATAGCAAAGAATTACAACGGCATTTGATATGGAGCAAGGTTGGATTTTTATCTGTCTGTCTGTCTGTCTATCTATCTATCTATCTATCTATCTATCTATCTATCTATCTTATCCCTACATTTTACATATACTGGATAATGTTCATAAGCACATACACAATGTGTGTGTGTGTGTTTGTGTGTGTGTGTGTGTGTGTGTGTGTGTGTATCCAAGTACATATCGCACCAATATATTTTTAACCGTGTTTAGAGACAGATACCTGCATTGTGTATGCATAAACGGGTTTCTCTTGACATCCCGATTCAGTCATTCTTCTCCATACAATGTATGTGTGTGTATGTATATGTATGTGTGTGTTTGTGATGCCTAGCAGTGTTCCTGGCTTGTATATAGACCTATACGCAAGAATCGCACACACTCACACACGCACAAACACAGGTGCGTATTTCAATGCAGATGGATCTCGATCTGTCACGATCTTCTCCTACCTCTCTCGCTCCTTCTCTCTCTCTATATATATATATATTCCCCTCTCTATTTAATCACATACACACATTAACACGTTTATGTACATGCAGATTTTGTTATTTTTGTTTACTTCAGTCCGACGTAATGCAAGGAATCGTTGTTATAGTTGTTTTTTAGCCCCAGGACATCTCGTAACGAACAGACCTATCAGTATTATGTGACTTGCACATCTTACAGTTAGGAATTAAATAAATGTCTTTTATTTTCTTTCAGGCGTCCTTTATCTAAGACTGTACCATCCAATGTAATAATATTCGCTACTCTTTTTCAAGTCAGTAACGTGTGGTTTAAATTGAACTTCACGATTTCAAATGGTTCGTGTAACCACGTAGGGGTTCCCTCGTTATACGTTTCTATGTATGTATGTAAGTATGTATGTATGTATGTATGTATGTATGTATGTATGTATGTATGTATGTATGCATGCATGTATGTACGTACCTATAAAAGCTTAGCTGAATGAATGAGTAAAAGCTATTTAAAAAGTACGTACATAAGAGTACGACTCATAGTAAAATGAACACTTCTGTACTTCAGGGTGAGTACAGGGTATGTGACCTATGTCTTTGTATTTTGTCATTCATCCCATAGATGATAGGTTATATAAATATATTCACATACACACACATACGCAGACGTGTATAACACGCATGTGTGTGTGTGTGTGTGTGGATTCGAGTGTCATACAAGACGAACGGGTGGATGTATTGTAACTAAACCAGAATGTAACACCGAGAAGGTGGCTGTTACGAACAAATGCGGGTAGGTTGATGAATGTTGGTGTCGCAATCATACGCACTAACCTAATCACAAATTTACCCATACACATCCATGTGTGTAGGTGGGTGTGTACATATATATTTATATACATACATACATACTTATATACCCGTATGCACAAATATTTATATGTATGTATATAATTAAGACTGAAGTGGGGTGTGTATTTATATACATATATAAATAAATACATATGTATGTATAAAACTTTCGATCTGCCTTTTATAAATTTATGTCGTTTAGCATTGTATATCCTGGTGCTTTCATTCATGCATACATACATGTGTGTAAATATGTGCGTATGTATGTGTGTGTATATATATATATATATATATATAATATATATATATATATATATATATATATATATATATATATATATACACACGCGCGCGTATGTACTATACAAAAAAATTATACATATTTACTAAATGAAAACGCAATAAATCCACGGTAAAGAATAATCACAATAACTGTTCGCATGCATGTATATTCCTTCACATGTCTTGTACGTGTGTATGCGTATGTTGTGTGTGTATTTGTGCATACAACATAACACACATGGTTGTGTATGAATTGGACGCTGATAGAATGTGGTACAGCAGTAGCAATAATATCGTCCCTATTTTACTACTCAGAGTCCCAACGAACTGCAGCTAATTATATACGTTGTTTTAATAATGGAAAGTTGGATGACTGAAGAATTTATCAAGCCATCACTTTTCCCCGCTTTCTACGCGCGCGTGTGTGTGTGTGTGCGTGCGCGTATGTGTGTGTGTATCTGCCTACATGTCTGTCTGTATATCTATCTAAATAATGTATGATAGATGAAAAGGGTGGGCGGACAAACGAATGGAAGTGTGAATGCATAGTTGGATTGCTAAGAAGAATGAGGTGGATAGATCGCTAGGTCGATGGACTGGCAGAGATATGTAGTTTTTCCTTTCCATTAAGGCGGGTGGATTGATGAAATCGTGAAACCATTGGACAAAAAAATCCTTGTAGCATTTATTTGCGGTCTTTTTCTGCCATTTTATCCCGCCGAGGTCAACTTTACCTTTCATCCTGCGGGGTCGATAAAAATAAAGTATCAGTACCATCGTTAAATTTATAATATTCTTATAAAGCATCCTAGTTTAAGAAATCATTTGTCATTTGAGCATGGTACTTTGTTATTGCATTGTAACCTATGCAGGTATTTAGGCCACATATTCTGGAACAGATTTGTATTTTAAGTTACCAGTACTTAACTTCGGAAAGATAAAAATATAATCAACCCTAGTGAAATTTGAGCTCACAACATAGAGATGTAACTAAATGTTTCACATAGACGAACTCAAACTGGAAGAGGAGAAGGGTATAATAAATTATATCGGCTTCATTATTTGAATGGTACCTTGTTTTATCGACTCTGGGAGAATGTAATACAAAGTTGACCTCGAAAGGATTTGAACAGAGAACGTAAATGGTTGTATTTAAATACCACAAATTATTTTGTCCGATTCTACCAATCCTTTGCTATCATATAATAGTTAAGATGATTGCAAGAGAACCACGTGAACCAAAAACATCTCGATGTTCATGGGTTTATAGACAAGGAAATCCAGGCCTCCTCGAACTATAGACTCGATTTGTAGTGTCGTCTACTATAAATAAATCTGACCAAATCTTTTCCCGATTTGTTCTTGGTTATCCGTCGTTGTTGTCTTCGGCTTCAAGTTTGCTTTGTCGAAGTTTCAGGTGACTAAGAAGTCCAATTTTTGCATGAAACACGACCACACAAGTTGTACTTGGTTATCTATAAAAAAAACCAAGTTGACATTTTTTTTATGAAGTCACACTGGCACCTAATTAAACTGGAAATGATGGTGATTTTGAAAGTTTGGTGAAGAGACTAAGAGGACATTGAGTGGTCGATCATTTTAGGATTTTGGAAGAGGGGAAAGGTTAAGATGAGCCTCTACTCCACAAGGAAATTGCTACAAAATTTTCCTTGACTCTTACGCTAGCGTCTTAAAGATGATATCTTATACTGTATAATGATGTAGTATTAGATATATGTTGCCTGAAAACGAATGGAACGCTTTTGATGATATATTAGCTCAATCCGGGTCAAATAAATAGTAATAGATTTCTTACAAAATTTGTGGTGGGGAGGAGTAAATTGATACAGCTTTGGTATATATTTTAATGAATGACAGATAGACACAATGTCACTCGGCTAAAAAGACAGGCGCTCAACCCAATTTGCTACGACTACAAGATTGAGCGTCGAACCATCTGGATAACTTTTCTATATGGTGGCTCAACCTGCTACAAATAGCAGTCAAATTTCCATCAAATTACATCCTACTGTCTTTATTTATTTATTTATCTTTCTCTGTATGTGTGTATATATATATATATATATATATATATATATATATATATATATATATATATATATATATACATACAGACAGATAGATAGATGAAACGAACGGTACCTTGGATAATGTAGTTAGAACAACACTGGGACACTGGGAATAAAAGACGGAATGATCACAGCTGGAAAGCTTTTGATCTTAGGCCTTCTCAATTAGTTCTTAACTGAGACTAATTAGCAACAGTTACAAGCATTAGAGAGAGTTATTAACTATACTACCCTTGACCCGTTAGGTCACCGGGGAACTCTGAGTTTCCCAGTATCGGAGTTTTGCTTAATGTTTTTTTCTTTTCTTTTCCTGGTTATTTCGCATGCCTTCAACGAATATGACATCGAAATCACGTGTAAACGGCTCCTTTCCTCAGAAAAGGAAAGATTTGCCTACTATTTCTTGCACGACCTGCTACCACGTAACAGCTATTTCGGGTCCTTTATCGCAAATAGCTGTTACGTGGTAGCAGGGCGTGCTAGAAATAGCACTCAAATCTTTGGAGGTGAGATACATTGAGTGCACTCGAAAAAACCATTTCACATTGAGGTTACGAACGCGCTTTACGAAATATTTACCGTCTTTTTTAAGTCATTTTCACATTAGAATATTTTTAATATGCCAAAAAAAATTGTAACGGTATCCTCTTGAAAATTTAAAAAAACATTAAAATATTCTCTGTTTAAAGAAAGCTAAAATATAAATACTCACCGTACAAACAACTTACATTTTTGCAATCACATTCACTTAAAAATATTTCTAAATGATTAAAATATTGAGTTTAACAAAAGCGAAAAAAGAAACATTTACTGTAAAACAAAAATTGTATTTTTTCGTTATCAACTCACTGTCTAATAGAAAAATAAAAGTTTCTACCCTTTCAAGATGAAGATTGTTTTCGGATCATTTTCTCATTATGCACCGTTTTGGATATTTGTACCCCGAAAATCTCTAATATCTCGAAAACCACTTTACCGATTTACACGAAGCTTGTTTCATTCCGTTTGTATTAACATTTCAGGGTAAACTTAATTCATAGTATTTTCCCATTATGCGCCAGTTTGGCTGAGTAACATTGAAAGCAAGCAATATTCAAACTGACTTTTAATGTATTATAGATAGATTATTGATTAAACTTGATCAGTATTTCACTGGTATTTATTTGATCAAGCAAATCACCACCTGCCAGGTGAGATTAACAGCTCAGAACGGAATGGGCTACTATAACTTAGGTACTGGAGGACATTTAGTCCGGTACTCAACTGATTCCTGGCATGTATTGCTTTCTGCAATATACATATATTGTAGGAACAAAGCAGGTATGGTCGAGTTAATTAACCCACCACCTCAACCCATACATTTACTGGTATTTCTTTTATCAACCCAAGTGAATTCAACGTAAACGGGTGAACAAAATTAAAATAAAAGTTTAAGTTGCTGGTTTTAGAAAGTATATATAAATTGGAGATATACTTGAAGATGAGGAAGGAAAACGGTTGCATAGCTAGTTTTTGTTTTTTTCTTTTTACCGATATACTTCTTTAAATAACTAAAAGATAGTGAGAATTCTTAGTCCCAAAAGTGGTAGAATTAATAAGAATCATGAAAATAAAACTAGTGAAGTATTTGTTGTTTATAGCCTAAGGTAATTTATGGGACTGATCTATGATTAAAGGCATTCTAGCCACGGCTGTCCTGTCTATTTTTCTTGAAGTCCAGAAAGTATCCTGGACTACATGATCCAAATTGTCCAATTTTTAAGAAGGTAGGATGTGATTTGATGGATGTTTGATTACTATTTCTTGCAACCGGGTTGACAGTATAAAGGACCTTTCACTGACTCGAGACATTTGGCTGCTATTTCTAGCTAGGTGCATGGCAACGTTGAAGCTTCTCTTGTTAGCTCAAAATAAGTGTGTGTAAAGAGAAAGGATCCCGACGTTGGAGGTACAGCACTTCTTCGAAGAGAAGACGTAATCTCTCTATATATAAAGCTGAAGTTGTCTGTGTATGGCAGGTTTGGTAGCCTTTAACTAACACTATCTCCTCTGAGACTCTGCGGCGCAAGTTGACCAAAATTGAGAGTATGATAGAAGAAGGATTGCTCTTCCTGACATAGAAGAAAAAATTCAAATCAGATCATGTTAACACCAAAAATTATTTACATCAAAAAGGTGCTTTTTTTTTCAATGAAAATCCCAACTTTTTACGATTTTTTGACTGCTGTGTCACCATTTTTTGGTGTATTTCAACCAGAAAAATGTTCACTTAAAGAGAATAACAAGCTACATAATGCAAAAGTTTTACTTTTTCGAAAATTCCAATTCTAAAGGGTCGAAACAAACCCAAGCAATACCAGGCGATACTGCTAGTTTATTTTAAATCTGTTTTATCTTAAACTGACAGTTTATATCCTAAGACTAACTATCTCTAGCTGTTTAGGGATGACATACCTAGATGTGTTGTGCTTTGATAAGAATAGGAAAAAAAATATTGTATCAATTGTTGTTGTTGGCTGTTGGTCAGCTCTGATTGAACAGGATTATTAAAATCATCCCAACATCAACGAAAAAGGCAAATTTCCTACAATTTAGGACTACATTGGGATCTTTTTCTAATTTTTTTGCACCTATCAGAATTGTTCCAAATTTTCTACATTGATGTAGTTTTGCATACTGATGACAAAAATTGCATTCAGTTTCTCTAGAAACTAAAAATAGCCTCCTTCCTTTCTTTCTATGACATTTGGGTATGACTTGAGGAAATTAGGCTTGGGTCAACCTTGCCTTTCATCCTCTACCAGTCATTGTGATCGTTTTGACATTGTTTTAATATTCCTATGAAGAGAAGGCAACAAGCTGGCAGAATCATTATCACGCCGGGCAATAGGTTTAGCGGCATTTCGTCCGTCTTTACGTTTTGAATTCAAATTCCGCTGAGGTCGACTTTGCCTTTCATCCTTTAGCGGGTGATAAAATGGATACCATTGAGCACTGGGGTCAATGTAATCGACTTAACCCCTATCCCAAAACTTCAGGCCTTGTGCCTATTGTAGAAAGGAATATTCCTATGAAACATCCTTATATAATAAATGTGATTATAATAGAGGACTATGCCGAAGCTCCTTTGCTCCATAGTTATGACAGCGTTAAATAACTTTACCGTGAAATGTCATGTATTAATATTTATCACCAAAGACTACATCAAAATTATGGGTGCCTAATGTGGCTGAACAAACAACACAACATTCTCAAAATTTAGCCTTGATCTGACCACTTTTTCACCATTTCTGTCTGTATATGGAATAGTATAAGGACAGGCATGGATGTAATGTTAAGGATTTCCTTTTGCAACTGTTTGGTTTGGGTTTTAACCTTATTGTGTGGTGCCTTCGGCAAGTATCATGCAACATAGGACCAAACCCTTTTGAACGGAATTTAGTAAACAGAAACCACGTCGGCATTTATTGGCTGAACTATGATTGGATAAAAGACTTTGTCCATCAACAATTTTAACACCGCCACCCAACATTTGGGTACCTTTAGGTGGGGGTCCACTTTGTTGCTAGTATTCAGGCTAGGTCTCTGATCTGTCCATAACTTACTTCCCACTGGTCTTGGAGATCTTAAAAAGATTAATAGTGCTGAAAAATATGCCTCCTTCCCCTAAAAGATAAAGCTTATGCTTAAGAAAGCTATTGTTGCTGATAGTAATGATGTTGATATTAATATTGTTTTTTTTTTTTGCTTTTCTTTTCCTGTTTCTTGCAGGTGATCCAGTTTCAAGATAATATCAAACCCATAAAGCCATCATGCAACCTGCTGCTACCAACTTAAAGGTTCCTGCACCCGGCAGCACATTCACACATTCAAATGACTTCAAAAACAACAGCGGTAGTGAAAGTGATGATGATAGTATTGATGGCAATACTGATGGTGTTAGTAATGGCAGTGGTGCTCCTGGTAGTGGTGGTGGTGACGGTGGTGGTGGCGGTGGTGGTGGTGGTGGTGATGGTGGTAGTGGTGTTGTTGATGGTACTGGTGATAGTAGTGTTACTGGTGGTAATGGCAGTGGTGGTGGTGATGCTGGTGGTGGTGGTGGTGGTGGTGGTGGTAGTAGTGGCAACGGTAGTGGCAGTGGAGTTGGTGATGCTGATGCTGCTGCTGCTGCTGGGCCATCTCCAACTATCTCACCCCCTACAATTTCCAGCCCTCCTAATTTGCAACCTGGTGCACCTACTTCTCCACAGAACAGTCACTCTTCCTCATCATTATCACCTAGCAATAGAGACAGTAGCCCTAGCAGCAATCCCAAAGTCATGTACTCCATGCCATCAATGTATTCCTCAGTAGGAGCATCTATGCCAATGGGATTAAACAACAACCAACATCAGCTGCTCAACAGCTTCTTCAACCAGGATTTCTACTCTGGCCAGTCTCAGTCAGGAGCCACGTGTTCTTCCACTTCCTCTATGCTCGGTTTACCAACAGGCATGATCTATCCATCTGAACACTACACTAAATGTTATCGTCGGAGTTTCAATGAACGGAAGCCTTACAAATGTGAAGTTTGTCGGAAAGGTTTCTCACGGAGGGTAAACCTAAACAATCACGAAAAAGCCCCAACAGGGGAAAAGCACTTTTATTGTGAATATTGTAAAAAAGCATTTGCACAGAGGGCTCACTTAAAAACTCATGAATTAACCCATACTGGAATTAAACCTTACACCTGTTCCTATTGTGGCAAGATGTTTGCACAGAGAGCCAACTTTGATAACCATCGGAGAATACACACGGGGGAAAAGCCATACCACTGCAATTTCTGTGAGAAGTCTTTCTCACAGCAAACCAACCTAGACAACCATGAACGAACACACACAGGATTGAAACCTTACCGCTGTGAATTCTGCTCGAAATCTTTTTCTCAACGTACTAACTTAGATAACCACAAACGTATCCATACCGGTGATTTGTTTCGTTGCTCGTTTTGTTCAAAACCGTTTACACAGCAGATAAATCTACGTAACCATGAACGTATTCATACCGGCGAGCGACCGTATGCATGTTCTTACTGCCCTAAAGCGTTCTGCCAACAGACAGAACTTAAGAACCATGAACGCACACATACAGGCGAGAAACCATTTATCTGCTCTATTTGTATGAAAGCATTTAGTCAGCAAGGTAACCTGAAAATACACATGCGAATACACACAGGGGAAAAGCCATTTGTGTGTGATATCTGCTCCAAAGCATTTAGCCAACGTACTAATCTGGACAATCATAGACGTATTCACACAGGAGATATGTTTAGATGTAGCTTCTGCTCGAAAGAGTTCAGCCAACGTGTGAACCTGCGTAATCATGAACGCATTCACACAGGGGAGAAGCCATTTAATTGCTCTGTGTGTTCAAAGTCATTTAGCCAACAGGGAAACCTCAAGAACCACTTGAGGACACACTCTGGTGAGAAACCTTACAGCTGTGAACTATGTGGGAAATGTTTTGCTCAGCGGACCACATTAGATAATCATTTACGAAGTCATGCCCTTGCTGCAGCAAAGCAACAAGCTGCTAGAGCTGTTCCAAACAATTCACTTGTAACAAATACTACCAATCCTATCAACAACAACAACAGCAGTAGTAGTGGTGGTGTTGGGGTTGGTGTTGGTGTTGGTACCAATAATGCCAGTAATAATAACAACAGCAGTAATACCGCCAACCACAGTCGTTCTAATGCAAACCATCCCCATGGCAACCATGGCCCTCCAGATAGCCAAGCTTTTAACAAGTCCTTCAACTGTGATATCATTGTTCCAACACCTCCTATATCTAACCGGGGTCTGTCTGGGATGGGCGAAAACTCCAACTACAACCACAGCACAGGGGGAAATCATAATAAAAACAGCCTTAAGAGTTCCGACACCAACCAATCACAACCATTGAGCCATCCTCATCACCAATACTCCTCTCCCCACTTCCTCTCACACTCCACACACCCACTGCGTTCACATATAGATGATGACCGCAATCTGCGGGAGTCACAAAGTGGGGGATTCCGGCTGCAGCCACCTGCTGTGTCCTCCTCATGGTTAAACTCTGCCTACTTGCAGGAGATGCCTGCAAACTGGGAAAGTAACTACTTGTGGTCAAGAGGTTTTCCTATTGCCCCGATATCATCCAGTGGTTGGAATAATGTCACAGCTGGCCTCTCATGTGGGAGGAAACTG
This sequence comes from Octopus sinensis, assembly GCF_006345805.1. NCBI lineage: Eukaryota > Metazoa > Mollusca > Cephalopoda > Octopoda > Octopodidae > Octopus > Octopus sinensis. The sequence goes on from NC_043010.1 coordinate 29,646,258, forward strand.
AACAGATCTAGAGATCTTTGCTGATCCATGTCATCCATTGTGAAATGTCCATGTTAGAGATGGTGATTGTATCTAACAGATTTTTGTGGCATTTGTCAACCCTTGTCTTATTTTCATACACACGCATACACATCTACTTAAAAAATACATGCATGTATAAATATATATTCATTCATACTCACTCACATGCATGTATGTAAATATACATAGACACACATATCAGTACATACACACATCCACACATGTACACACATCAATGCATACATACATTAGAACATATACTTATTGATTCATCCACACTGATCAATACATTATATACACACACACCCATGCACACATACACACACACACATATATTCATTCACATGCTCCAATACACACATATATACATTTATTTTATGAGTGCATTTGTCTTGCAATATGTATACATACACACAAGTATGCACTTAGTGATGTTTTGAGCTGTCCATTCTTATTTGTTTAACATATATATATGTGTGTGTGTTTGTGTGTGTGTGTATGTATGTACAGCACTCACACTCTTCAAGACCTTCACCCTTTCTCTCTCTCTCCTGCCACCTGGACCACCAATAACTAACCCTTCCAATTAGATGTTCGGCCCTCCATTGTTGGTTGCAACATACCTGTATCATCACAGATCTGTGAAGTCCTTCTTTCAGGCAGTCTACCATGCTGTTGAGAGTTAGGAAATTGTAGCTCAATACCAGCACTACATAGTGCAATCTTCTAATTACCTGAGTAATGCTGTATGTCATGTGAAGAACCTGTTTTGTGGAATTATTTCGATCCCTATGATAGGCTGCAAACCCAGCATTTCAAAAACTTCATGTCTGATTTTATCTTCATGATTTTAAGTTCACATTTCTGAGGTGTAAGTTGCAATTGATAAAAAGTATATATGCATATATATAAATGGGTGTGTGTGTGAGAGAGAGAGAGAGAGAGTTTGTGTTTATCCATTTGTTTAACATCCATTTCTCCATACTAGCTTGAGCTGGACAAATCATACAACTGAGACATTTTTTCATCAGTAGATGCCATTCCTGTCACTATTCTCTACCAGTTTTGAAGCAAGGGACTTTTTATTCCACACATCTTTGAAAGGAAAGTGCTAGCAAATGATTTGTTGACTGGGAGTGCCAAGAAAACGCCATTTTTGGCTCAAAATTTTTCGTGTGAAAGAAGGAATCCAAGCATTCACACTGACATAAACACACACACATTTCAAATATGTGGGTATGTGAATGTATGTATATGCATATAAATACGTACATACATACATACATGGTGGCTGCCCCCTCGTTATCGAGTATGGCCATTGCATGAAGCTTCATCAATGTTGTTATCGTGCAATACCTGTGCAAGAAGATTTTTTTTAAAGTGAGGAAAGGCTGTGCACTTAGTCAATCTCACTCACTAAGCAACAGCAGCCATAATCCGAAAAGAAGAACAAGTCAACATCATCAGTAACCACTGAGCCGCAGGTTTTATGTTGGAGTTATCCCAGTTACCTGAGTTACCTTCTCCTAGAAGGATGCCCTAACAAAGGCTAGGAGTCCTTCACTCCCAATGGTTTAACCGCGCGATCAGGTATTCAGTCCAATTATTTCTATGTCCCCGCGCATGATACAGCCCTAAGACATTTATTGGATGGCCATTGACTCTCAAGAGTTCCTCTGCCCTTTTGACGGGTTTTGTTTTTCATCCCACAGGGTGTCCAATAAACACCCTCCTCACCAAGCAAGCTTGGTGGGGTTGCCGGTTTAGTTGCCGACGACCCAACCATGCAACAGGTTGTACTGGGTTACATGTTACCAGTAGCACTCGAAAGTGACCTGACACATACATACAGAACAATATAGCTACCATTTACCAATCTCCCTCTTAGGGCATTGATTGGCCTGAGACTACTGTAGAAGTTACTTGCCCACATTTGGTATGCATTAAGATAGAAATCAAGAATACATATTAACAAAGTGAACTCTCTATTCACAGATAAATGTTCTCTCTGATGAGTTCATCAGCAATGTAACAGCACTAGTCCTGTAAGAGTTTTGTTTTTAAATATATTATACATATAAACGTGTGTGTGTGTATGTATATGTATATATATATATATATATATATATATATATTACTCACCTACACCCTCACACATACATACTCTCACATAAACACACATATGTTCATGTACACTCAACTTACATCTCTGAAACCTCAATGTGTGTAGATATGTCTAAATATTTCACTATTGTAAATAACATGATATTGGTCAGTTGCTGCTTCAGCACCAATTCTGATTACTCGACAACAAATATAGATCAATTTGTAACAAACTGTCACATTAGTTGGGGCCTGATCTAATATTTTTTAAAAATTTCTTTTTAATTCTAATCACAAACTAACTTAGATGAGCTTAAACAAGTCAGTTAATTATTAGAGCTTTTAGCTCATAGTTTAATTTTAATTTCAGACTTGGAACAATTTAGAAGTGTTTAGATCATTCATAATTATGAAATAGATATTATGGGTAACTCTTAGACTGTGAATTCACAAATGAAATGATTTGCAGTATTTAGTTCCATTTCTTTACATTCTGTACTCAAATAACACCATCATTCTGGGGCCAATATTATAAAATACTACCCTATTATTAAAGTCCAGTATTATTGACTGTACCCCTCCCCTGCAAATTTGAGGCCTTAGAAATCATAATAATTATTATTTTTCATTTTCAACTTATTTCAGTCATTGAACTGTGACCATGCTGGGGCACTGCCTTGAAGAGTTTTAGCTGAACAAATTGATCCAAGTACTTAATGATTTTCCCTTAAGTCTGGTACTTATTCTATCAGTCTCATTTTTGCTTCTTATTTTTGCTAAACAGCTAAGTTACAGGAACATAGATATATCAACAGCAGTTGTCAAGCAGTGGGTGAGATGAGAAACACAGACACACTGACATTTATATATATATATATATATATATATATATATATATATTTGACTAAAGGCAGTGTTCCAGCATGACCACAGTCAAATGTTGAAACAGGTAAAAGAATTAAAGAAATATATATACATGAATGTGTGACAATCTATCAAATTCACTTACAAAGCAATGGTCAATCTGAAGTTATAATTGAAAACACTTGTCCAAAGTGCTGCACTTTGGAACTGAATCCAAAACCATTGCAAAGTTAGCTTCTTAACCATATAATCATGCCTGACAAATTCTCACTCAGTTCCTTTTGTTTTTTTTTATCTTTCTAGCATCTCTTGTATTCATTTTACATATGATATCCACTTTTGTCCCCTGTCTAGTTAGATTGCTTTTTCTTACTGTTGACCACTCAAAAATGAAAGTAGAATCCATCATCTGTCAGGTAAATAGAACCAAGTTGTCCTTACTTGGGTACATAACACGAGAGGCTGTATCATCTCTGGAACTTATGAACATGCATATGCACACACACATACATATATGGTCATTAGTTTACTGCCACTTCTAAATTATGTGTGTGTGTATAAATGATAAATATATACATATATTTATATATGGTCATCATATATGTTTAGGTGTTTGCAAATATTGGCTATCAATTCTATATCCATAGATAAAAATTATCCATACAAGATGAAAACTATCCATGCAAGCTGAAATTCTGAGTTGGGTTGATTAGTCACAAATTAAAAATAAATTAAAGCAAAGAAATGAAGTTTATGGGATTATCTTCAATTCTTTCATTACAATTTCCATACAACATGAAAAATATATTTCATGAATATTAATATATAAGGTGGTGTGCTTGGCAGAGTTGTTAGCCTTGCCAGGCAAAATGCTCAGCAGAATTTTGTCTGTCTTTACATTTCCAGTTCAAATTCTGCTAAGGTTGACTTTGCCTTTCATCCTTTTGGAATCAGTAAAATAAGTACCAATTGAGCAGTGGTGTCAATCTAATCGACCTATCCCTCCCCGAAAATTGCTGGCCTTGTGCCAAAACTTAAAAACAGTATGAATATATACAGCAGTAAGCTGATGGAATCATGAGCATACCAGGCAAAATGCTTAGTGGAATTTCATCTATCTTTAAATTCTGAGTTCACATTCTGCCAAGGTCGACTTTGCCTTTCATCCTTTTGGGGTTGATAAAATAAGTACCAGTTGAACACTGGAGTTGATGTATTCAACTTAACCTCTCCCCAAAATTGCTAGCCTTGTACCAAAATTTGAAACCAGTATTAATATGAAAATAATTAATTCATAACATTATTATAATGTGTGTGTGTATGTGTATATATATATATATTACGGAGATGTACTCGCATAGCAAGTAATTTGATCTGAGATCGTGTGCTGAAACGAAAACAATTGCAGTGTGGAAGGTGTTTATAAGCCATTTAAGAAACACACAAAAGCCGTTCGATTCACTTCAACATTTAAGTTTAATTTGTCAAAATATTTTCGTCGCTAAAATCCGCGACCTGTTCACTGACAAAGTCCGTGCTGCATCACGGTATATATATATATATATGTATGTATGTATATATATATATATATATATATATATATATATATATATATATATATATATATATATATATATATCAAAAAAGGTCATAAGGCCAGTTTCCCATGACATAGCATGGCATATATATTGCAGGATTACTCATTTTTGCCAGCTGAATGGACTGGAGTCACATGAAGTGAAGTATTTTGCACACAAGAACACAATGCAGTGTCCAGTAATTGAAACCACAAACTTATGATCATGAGGGCAATATCTTAACCACTAAGCCATATGCCTCCACATATACTATATATATATAATAATATATGTACTTTTATGTATGTAAACCATGTGCATCTCTTCAAACTTAATTCCAAAAGAAACATTATTTTTGAAACTTAGTCTGAAGAAATGTACATGGTTTATATTGAAAAAATATGTTTAGTATGATATTATAAATTCGTTATATTCATATTGATATATAAGGCGGCGAGCTGGCAGACATGTTTGTCTGCCATTACATTCTGAGTTCAAATTCCGCCGAGATCGACTTTGCCTTTCATCCTTTCGGGGTCGATAAATTAAGTGCCAGTTTCGCACTGGGGTCGATGTAATCGACTTAATCGCTTTGTCTGTCCTTGTTTGTTCCCTCTGTGTTTAGCCCCTTGTGGGTAGTAAAGAAATATATATTCATATTGATATTAATATTTCTATTCATGAGAAGACAGTGAGCTGGCAGAATCTTTAGCATGCAGGGCAAAATGCTTAGTGACATTTCATCTGTCTTAATGTTCTGAGTTCAACTTTCCCTTTCATCCATTCAGGGCCGATAAAATTAGTACCAGCACTGGGGGTCAATGTAATGTAATTGACTTACCTCACTCTCCTGAACTTGCCATTTCCAAATCTGAAACCAATATTTCTCTTCATGAAATATATTTCTCATGTTGTATGGAAACAACCGTAACTAAATAACTACAGATAATACCATAAATTCCACTTTTTTATTTGATATGTGTGTGCATGGTCATTTGTTCATCATCATTTAAGCTTAATCAAATCTTAATTACTAAACTTAGACTAGAGTAAATATGTCTGTGTTCTATAATAGTGATTTGATTCTGTATATAACAAAACTTACAATATTTTTATAATATTGAGTGCGAACTGCTGATATTCTTTACCTGTCATTATATATCACCTCCTTCTCCCTTTATTCTTTGTTTGATGATCTCTGACATGGTATTGCTACTCACTGATTGTAAACGGAATATTGCTACCCTCAGTATATTTCTGGAAAGTGCGTTATTCTCATAGAGATATTCCTCAGTCTATAATATTATATATAAGTATCATCACTAATATATAATATTATATATATATATATTTGTAAGGTGGTGAGCTGGCAGAATCATTAGCATGCTGGGTGAAATGCTTAGCTGCATTTCAGCCTTCTTCATGTTCTGAGTTCAAATTCTGCTGAGGTCGACTTTGCCTTTCATCCTTTCAGGATCAATAAAATAAGTACTAGTTGCATACTGGGGTCAATCTAATCAACTGGCCTACTCCCCCAAAATTTCGAGCCTTGTGCCTAGAGTAGAAAAGAATAAAATAAGTACCAGTTGAGTACTGGGGTCAATGTAATTCTCCAAAATTACCCCTCCTCCAAAATTGCTGGCCTTCTACCAAAATTTGAAGCCAGTATATATATTTGTCATCACTAATATACAATATTATATGTAAATGTCATCAGTTGTATATAATCTAGAGTCACTGCCACCACACATTTTCTCACTGGAATATAATTATGATTTCATAAGGTAATTCCACTCACCATTTTGTACATATTTAGTGAAATCTGACTCCTTTCTTTAAGAGGACATTTACATGTCTTTCAGCTATCACCGGTGATATCTCTCTCTCTTCTTCCTCTCTCTCTCTTCTTCCTCTCTCTCTCTTCTTCCTCTCTCTTTCCCTCTTTGTCCCTCTCTCTATTTTTCTATCTATTTTTCCTTAGTCAATGTTCTCCATGCACAAGATAAAGTTTTCCATCATGTGTATCCTCACCCATATATGTCTATACATCACACACACACATTTTGTAGTACTGCAAAAGTGCTCAATATACATACATATGTGTGTGTGTGTGTGTGTGTGTGTAAATATATATATATATATATATATATATATAATATATATATATATATATATATATGAGGGAGCCCTTTTGTGGTACTTAAACTGTTAGAAATAACAGCCAAATTCCCCCCAATCACACTACTGTCATTGGACAACATGGTCTCTGATTTGCCAAAAGGTACCTATCTCATGCCTAGAACATCCTTGATCATAGGTCTACTGAATCAGAGAAGAGAAAACAAACAAATGTAGAACATCAATGTCCATATATATGTTCTACTCTTTGTATATATCTAAGTTTGTTGACTACTGGAGATTAGTTGTACAACTGTTGTGCTGATGATGCCTGTTGAACCAGAAACACCTGTCCACAACTGTTTTCTTATCTCCAGACAATAATGAGTCTGTCCTTTTTCTTAATGGCATGTCAACTTTGAAGAATTCTTGATTATTGAGATTATTGGTCTCAGTTGCCATTTGGTAATGACACATCCTCTAGAAGCAGAGATAATTGAAATAAATCTAAAATTGAGTTTGTATGGGATTTGATATACTTGCTTTTGTCTATCTGCTCATATCTTTTATCTTTTACTTGTTTCACTCATTAGGCTGCAGCGATGCTGGGACACCACCCTGGGGAATTTAAATCGAACTAATGGGCCCCAGTACTTAATTTCTTTTTAGGTTTGATACTTATTCTATAGGTCTCTTTTGCTGAGCTGCTAAGTTACTGGGATGTAAACGCACCAACATCAGTCATTAAGCAGTAGTGGGGAATAAGCACAGTCACTAAGACACACACACACGCACATATACAATGGGCTTCTTCCAGTTTTTGTCTACCAAATCCACTCACAAGACACTTTCACAAGGTGAATCATGTGGTTGTGAAGCAAGCTTCTTACCACACATCCATACCTGCACCTATAAATTTGTGTGTGTGTGTGTACACATACATACAATACATATATCCATATAACACATACATCAATATAATTCTTATCATCATTGCCCATATTGCTTTGCTTTCTTTTTTCTTTATCTATATCATTTTACTATGCTGGCATAGATAAAACTGATCTGTTTCAACACAGTGTCTCACCATTTGTCAAGGCCCCTTATTATCTAATACACTGACCATACTATATTGCCACTTGCTATGGCAATATGCTGTGAGCTGGTTCACAGATCAGAGGGAAAAAAAGATTTATTTGTTGTCACACAAGTCATATAGGCTAGAGGTCACGGTTCACTTAAGTCCTAAGTCATATAGCTGTGGCATAGTTTTAATGGCATACTACCCTGCCTATCACCAACTACTTTATAGAATGGACTGGTTGTATCTCATAACTTATGTATGTATGTATACACACAACAGTACAGACACATATAGTAGGCATCTGCCACCATATATATGTATGTATATCTTTTTATATATCTAATATATAGTCACCATGAATTTATAAACTTTGAGAGAATAAGGAATATTTCTTTTTACTTTTTTTCTTTTAATGGTTCATGAAGTACAAATAAAGCTACGAAAAATAGTATGTAAATATTGGGTATAGATACATATACACAACATAAAGTGTATGCTATATACACAACAGATCTGTGATCTTGGCAATCCTGGTGCTCTTTATCTACTCACTTCTCTCTCTCTCCCTCCCTCTCTCTCTCTCTCGCTGTATATATATATGTGTGTGTATGTGTCACTTTCTTTCTGTGTATCTTTCCTTCTCTCTCCTACATACTTCCATTCAAAACTAAACAGTTTATTCACTCATATATGCATACATATACATATGCAAACACATATATATATATATGTGTGTATATACATGCATACACACATGCAAGCATAAAATCTCTTACTCTCTTGCACACACATTCATGTTTCTATTTGCATGAGTATGTGTATATACACACACCAGTAGAACAGAGGGCAAAATGGCTTGTGACATTTGGTGCATCTCTTTATAGTCTTAGCTTAAATCTTACCAAAGTCAGTTTCATTGTTCATCTTTCTGGGATCAATAGAATAATTACTTGTCAAGTTCTGGGCTATTGGAGTGGTTAATAAATTTTGGTCAAATGATGCTGGGGTCAGTAATAACTCACTCAATGAGGGTGAGAGAATATAATCAAGTCTTTCCTTTAAACAAACATTTTATGGTTTTGTGCCTATGTTAGAAATTATATATGTTTGTATATCTATATACACCTGCACACACAGATATACATCAATATACACATACATCTATTTATGTGTGTATGTACGTGTGTCTGCATATATTTGTAACATACCCATTTGTCTGTGAATTCATTGTTCTTAACTCTTCCTCCTAAAGTTTAACAGCCGGTCTTGTATGGCCTAAATTCTAATAAAACCCTGATAAAATGTACTCATTCTAATAAAATGATAAAATTTAACCATTTCTAATAAAACTTATCCATTCTAATAAAATTTAACCATTTCTAATATAAATGGCTTATAAAAACTGTTTAAATAATTTATTAACATCATTCAGTATAGATAGTTTTATAAATCTATTTTGTTTTTATTTTCTCTAACTGCTTTTAAGATAAGGGAAAGTGACAAGCTGTCAAAATCGTTACCACTTTGGACAAAATGCTTAGCAGCATTTCTTCTGGCATTTTATGTTCTGAGTTCAAATACTTCCAAGACTGACATTGCCTTTCATCCATTCAGGGTTCATAAAATGAAGTAACAGTCAAGCACTGTGGTTGATGTAATCGACTTACCCCCTCCTTTTACCTAAAATTGTTGGCCTTGCACCAAAACTTGAAATCATTAAGAGAAGGGGATAGCTAACTACGTCAACCTTTATTCTTGATTCATATTTCATTTTATCCTTTTGTGGGTTGATAAAATATGGTACAAATCAAGTACTGGGGTTGATGTAATCAGCTAACCACATCTCATTAAAATAGATGTCCTTGAGCTTAAATTAGAAATAATTATATTTACTATTATAATGTGGATTGGTAGAACATAAGACAAAATGGCTTGCGATATTTGGTGCATCTTTTTATGTTCTTAGTCCAAATCTTACCAAAGTCAGCTTCATTGTTCATCTTTCTGTGATCAATAAAATAATTACTTGTCAAATTTTGACCTGGTGAAATGGTTAATAAGTTCTAGTCAAGTGATGCTGGGGGTTAATAATTACTCACTTAATAAGAGAATATAATCAAGTATTTCCTTTAAACAAACATTTTATGGTTTTGTGCCTACGTTAGAAGTTATAATTATCATTATCATTATTATTATTTTTATTATTAAGGTGATGAGCTGGCAGAACCATTAGCATGCCAGGAAAAATACTTAGTGGTATTTCGTCTGTCTGTGTTCTGAGTTCAAATGCTTTTCATCCTTTCGGGATCGATAAATTAAGTACCAGTTACGCACTGGGGTTGATGTAATCGACTTAATTCCTTCCCCCAAATTTGAGTCCTTGTGCTTCCAGTAGAAAAGATTATTATTATTATTAAGACAGCGAATTGGCAGAATAATGCTGTTAAGCATTTTGTCTGTCTTTACATTCTGAGTTTAAATTCTGCTGAGGTCCACTTTGCTTTTTCAGGGTTGATAAAATAAGTTGATGTAATCAGCTCATCCTCTCCCCCAAAATTGCTGCCCTTATGACAAAATTTGAAACCATTCTCATCATTATTACTATTCATTTAACCAATTTATCTAAGTATATGTCTTATCTTAGCTCCATCCCACAGCTTAGAGGTGCCCCTAATCCTTTACAGGGTCTCCAAGACTTGTAGGAGTGGGGAGGAAGATATCCCCAAACCAGAGACCTGGCCCCAATGTGGTCGTGTGGTAGTGTTAAAATGTGAAACAAATTGAGTCTGTCACTCAAATGATGAGAGGAAGGAGAGAGACAGCAAAAGAATTTTAAACTTACAGTATTGGCATTTTTCTTCCACCCAAATTTATGGAATTTTATTAAGAAAATTCTTATTTCTAATAATGATTTCTTGTATTGGCACAAAACCATTTTTACTTTTAATAATAGCAAACTTTAAAAAGCTCATACAATAACCATCACTAAAACCTGAATTTAAAATATTCTTCTGCCAATAAGTCCTTCAACATGTTAGAAATACCAGCCAAATATTTCTTATATTGTACAAAGTTATGGACATACTGGCTAGTGCAATCTTAGATACTCTATCATATGGTCATGGCTGGAATGCCTTTCATATTAGGCTTGCTCTTTCATTGGTGTCCAAGGGCTAAACACAATATTAAATCATTTTTGTCTCAAGTGCCAAAATGTTTTTAAATCACCAGAATTAATGACTTGTTCATGTGAAGTAAACGTGACTTTCAAATGGATAAGTGAAAATCGGAGAGTCACTACACAGAAATATGTATGTGTGTGTGCGTGTGTATATATATATATATTGTGTGTGTGTGTCTGTGTATGTATGCTTTTTTTTATGCCTAGTTGAAGAAAAACACCTTAACATAAATTGAAGGATCACTTAATACCTTTGAATATCACATATATTTTATTTTTACAAAGGCACCTAAAGCCAAAACTTTGAAGTCACTCTCAATCTTTTACTTGTGAAAAATATATACATACATATATATATATATATATATATATATATATATGTGTGTGTGTGTGTGTGTGTGTATGTATGTATGTATATATATACACACATTTGTAGAAGAGGCAGCATATTGGATTGTCTTATATTTTATTGAAAATTCTTTAATACTGAATACATAAGTGATTATCTGAAAAAGTAACTTTTAATACTATTAAAGCTAGGTACAGACACTATTAGAGGAAGCTTATAATAACTGTATGTTATTGCAAAACTTAAATGATTCTCATTGACTTTATATATTAGAATTACAATATATATATATATATATATATATATATATATATATATATATATATATATATATATTATATATATATTATATATATATATATATATATAATATATATATATGTATATATATATATATATATATATATGTATGTATATATATATGTGTGTGTATATATATATGTGTGTGTGTATATATATATCACTAAACAGATTTCCCTCTTTAAGTTAGCAGAAATCAACAGCATGTGGTTGAAGCCAATCTATAGGTGTATGCTGAATTTAATAGGTTGCTCCAGTCTTTTAACCCTTGTGTAATGGGTCTTGACCAATCATAGTGAGGACTAAAATTGAACCGAGTACTTAGCTAGCAACAACTCTTTCAATATCCATTTATCATTTGTTTGGAAAGGAAATAAACCTTTGGAATTCATTTGTATTCAATTGCTAACATTAAAACATATGACCACAAGTTTCAGCATAATCTCCTTGACTTGATAATTGAATCAACCTCCATAAATGACTGGTTCTTATTGACTTTTATGACATTTCTGTTTACAATATACTGTAAGTCCTGTCTCAAGTCCTGAAACTCAAAGAACTAGTTGCCCATTTTCCATGGGGGATAAGTGACTAAGATCACAGGGCTACTCATTTACAACTGAGTGGACTGGAGCAACTTGAAATGAAGTGTTTTACTCAAGAACACAATATACCACTGAATCCAGAAATCGAAAAAATGATCTTGTGATTGTGAAAGTAACACATTCTAACCATGTGGCCATGTGCTTTCACTTAAAACACACAGAGATGAAATTAAATAATGGTCAGTGAAGGACTTTACTATTTCTGTACTCCGTTCAAACTGAATCCACTTTGGTACTCTATCAGTAGAATTTGGGAATACAAAACCCTGGCATTTCTACTTCTTACCATTGCTAAACTGCGTGGCCAAATTTTAACTTTTCACTGCAAGTAAACAAAGCAATTATGAATTATCACCTAATTAGCAGAAATAGCAGTATGTTAGTGTAAATGCTTCAGCTTGTAGTATTAACCCATTAGCATTCAGATTACTTTATTTATTCATATTGTTTTGAATTAATCATACATTATCTTGTAGCTTTGAGATTTTGATAATGCATTTGTTTACTTTCAAAATGACATTGAAGGGCAGTTGTGAGAGGTTTGATCTGATCAGTTTCAACATAATACAGGTAGAATATTTGGGCCTGATATGGCTGGTTTGAATGCCAAAAGGTTAATCTTGTTAATCTGGGATCAAATTCTGTTAGAATTCACTTTTGACCTTTGCCCCTTCTTGGCCAATAACATAGGTAGCAGTAATTTATTAGAAGAGTCATTTAAGCATCAGACATATTGCCTTACTGTATTCATTCTAGCTCTCTACACTTTCAGGTTCAAATACCACTGAGATCAAGTTTGCATTTCAAGGGCAATAAGTTGAGTACCAATATTGTGCCAGGGGCCATTTCTCTCTCTCTCTCTCTCTCTCTCTCTCTCTCTCTCTCTCTCTCTCTCTCTCTCTCTCTCTCTCTCTCTCTATCTATCTATCTATCTATCTATCTATCTATCTATCTATCTATCTAGCTAGCTAGCTAGCTAGATAGATAGATAGATAGCTATTTTGTGTCCTCTCTTCATAGAAGAAATCAAGTGTGGTCAAACCTAGAGAAGAATGGGCTCTGCCAGGTTTTTAAAAAAATAGCTAAAACATGCCATGTCATAACAGTCCAGCTACACTCCCATTAGGAGTTGAGGCATCAAGACTAGGTAAAGTGAGACTTCTCTTTAATAATATATTACCTTGCCTTGGGGCCAAAACAAGATAGTTATAAAAAGCAGTAAACTGCACCTACTCATGATACCAATTTGCATCAAGTTGGAGTGAGCGAATGGTAGTTTTAATTATTTTGGTTCTGAGAGATCCCTACTTGGGTCATAAATACAACACAGTGTGTTGCACCTCTATAAGGTGTAGTTGTTTGAAATTGATAAATGTTCAGCACATTTCTAATAAATTAATCAGAATTTCTAATAATCTAATAATTCTAATAAATTAATTAGAATTTCTAATAACTATTCAAAATTTTATTAATTTATTAGGAATTTATTAGAATATATTACAATTTCTAATAATTCTAATAAACATGTTAAACAAAAAAAATATCTATTCTAATAAATATTCGACTGAATATTGTAGAAAAATCCAAATTAGATGTGACATTATCATCATAACCACCATTATCATCATCATAGTCACCACCACCATCATAATCACCATCATTATCATCATCACCACCCTCATCATCATCACCACTATCATCATCATTTACAGCAACAGCAGCATCACTGCTACTACTACTGCAGGTGCTAAATATCATTTGGAAAATGCTATAGCATCTCACCCACACAGCTCCCCTTTTTGAGAATTTGAAGAACTTGTAGACAGCCTTGAGGAAAAGCATAAATGTTATCACTTTTCTCCTTGTTTTTTTCTCACTTCTTTTGCTAATATTACTACAGTAATTTTGAAAACTGCTGCATCTGCTACTACAACTTATCCAAACCAATGAGGAAGCCCTCTGTGTTATTGCTTGATCTGCTAAAAATGGCTGTCAATCAAAATTCCCCTCAAATCACATCATCGTTATCATCCACTTCTCCATGCTTGCATGGGTTGAATGAAATTTTGTTGAGATAGGTTTTCTTTGGCTGAATGCTTTTTCTGTCATCATCCCTCACTTGTTTCAAACTAAGGTAATATTTCCCCATGGCCAGACATGTTTGCATGAAGATTAGGAATAAAGGACTCCACCATCATGACAGTTATTTTCATATACAACAATCGTGTAATGTCTAAGCAAAGAGAAAGTAACATGCACATACACATATATACAGGCTTGGCCAAAAGTCACATTACAGTAAATCAAAATTCCATAAATACTTAATATTCAAGTTTACTTATTCATTCCAATTATGAATGTTTAATAATTGAATATTGTGAGTTAAAATCACCGTTGTTTTTCAACAATTGTCTGTTTATTAGCGAAGTCTCATTCAGTTGTTAAACATAAATAGATCTTGGAATTAAATGGCTTTGATTTACTGTCAGGTGACTTTTGGTCAACCCTATATATAGATATAGATATATATATATATATATTATATATATATATATAATATATATATATATATATATATTATATATATATATATATATATATTTGCATGTATGCATATATATCTGTCTATATATATGTATGTGTATAATGACAGGCTTCTCTCAGTTTTTGCCTATCAAATCTGCTCACTAGGTTTGGTCAGCCCAGGGCTATAGTGGAAGACACTTGCCCAAGATTCCACAAGTTCTGGGATTAAGCCCAGAACTTGTCGTTGGGAAACAAACTTCTTACCACATATACATGCCTACTGTTTAAAATAAAATAAACAGAATGGAAACATTAGATCAATGTATATAGACCGAGATACACAATGTTTTAACAAAGCATGGGGTGGTCATGATTGGAATGCCTTTGACCATAAGTCTTCTCAACTAGGACTGGTTTATAGTTAAGAAACAATTACTACTTACTTATCACCATAAATATCCATCATTGTCATCATCATCATCATCATCATAGTGTGGCTGATCTGATCCAAGGATGTATTAATAAAATATTGCCTTATCTGCTCAAAAAAACCAACATGACACAGATGTACACACACACACATGTATCCAGTCATTCATTCATAAATACATATAATACACACACAGGCAGACATACACAAACTTGTATGTACACATTCATAAATACACACATTTGTAAGCAGTTCACATATACACTCACAAATGTCATTAATATATACATTATAATAATCATTCTAATATTTTCAACATTATTGTTTTTAATACTTCCATATGCATATATATGTTTATAGTATGTGTTTTTGTATGTGTGTGTATATATATATATATAATATATATATATATATATATATATATATATATATATATATATGTGAGTTATACTTGCTTGGCAAGTGATGCAATCTTGAAATATTTTGTTGAAACCACCAAAACAATTACATCAAGGAATATGTGACTGTCTTCAACAGATGCAGTGGAATTATGTTTGTGAGAATAATCACATAAATTCCACATAAATTTTGACTCTTTAAAGTATAAAATACTTATTAAAAAGTAAACCAAAGTGAATATAAAAGTATATTTATAAGTGTTTTTAAGTAGCTAACTTGAGTTTCCTATGATGTAATTGTTTGCTTTATACATATGTGTGTGTGTGTGTGTGTACATGTATGCATATATATATGTATGTGCATATGCATATATATATATATATACACATACATACATAAAACTACACAGGTTTTGTGTATTTAATCACAAGAAAGGCAGTACAACTGACTGACTTGGACTGCAAAAGCTCCCATCTAGCTGGGGTTTTTTCCACAACTAATCAGGTGCCAGGTGCTTTACTGTTCTGAGTTCAAAACCCCACCTAAGTGGACTTTACTTTTCATCCTTGTATTGTTGAGAATATAAAAGACCAGCCCTGAACTGGCTTTGATTCTGTTGACCATAGTTAATGCTGCCCTGTGAAACATGGCATAGTGCCTGATCAAAAGTAGTTTTTATTTAACCTATCTTTGTACATGCTTTCATTCATACATGAGAACATTGAAATATTCCATCCTTTTGACCAAAATAATTTCCACCACCACCACCACACCTACCCATCCTTATTCATCATTGGTTGTCAATTAATTAACATTCCGACTATTTTAATTGGTTGATGATATATGTATGCCAGCCAATGAAATCGCAATGTTTCCAATCATATGTTTCCAGCCTTACACTTCTATCTAATATTACGCTTCCAAATTCTAATAACTGATTGTCATTTGTCTCATATAACCATTTGTGGTTTGCTGAAAAAATGTTTCAAGGATGATATTACGTAGACCTGTGTAGAAATTTATCAACTTCTAATATTTGAAAATATTAAAAAAAAAACAATCTTTACACAATATATATATACATACACACACACACACACACATATATATATATATATATATATATATATATATATATATATATATATATTGTGTATATATATAACATATATATACTTATATGTATGTATATATATATATGTTCACATACACATATATACACACAAACATATACATATGCATATATATTATTTATACACATATATAGATATGTATACATATATATGTATATATATGTGTGTGTCTGAAGAACCAACCAACTGGTTGTCTGTTGTCTAATAAATCTGCTGCCTGCCATTTAATTTCTTGTTATAATTGTTTAATTGTTTGTTATTACTGTCAAATTTGATGAGAGCCATTTGTTGAAATATATAATTCACCAGCAAATTAACAATGTTTCAGGATCTTACTCCACTCAGCTGTGGATACAGTATCCCCCTCTCCCCTACTGCATCCAATGTGTAAGCAAGTGAAAGAATTACTAGTAGAAGTATCCCTCATGACGTATCTACTTCTAACAAAAGGATAGAGTGTAAAAGTCCATTAGGTGTTACCCTGTCATCCATAGACAGTCTCTCTGATTTCAGAATTTAAGGGAAAGCAAATATTTTATAATTTAATTTATTTCAATTTGGCAAGCAAGCAAAGCAACTCATATTCAAACAAAAACTTTATGACTAATGGGAATACAAAGCTTATCCAGGATCAATAAGCCACTGGTGCTCCCTATAGGCAAAATGAAAAATACAACCACCAAGAAATTTAGTGTTCACAGAAAGTAAACAAAACTTTAAATGTTGATCAGATTATCAATTTTCAAGATTTTACTTACAAATTGTTAAAAAAAAAAAAGAACATTGTGACTGTAAATTGTTCAAATCTCTTGAGTTGATTCACCTACAATAATAGTTCGAAGTGAAGATGCACAACCTTTTGGTTAGAACATTGCACTTACAGTCATGATATTATGGTTCCAAATTCTGGAGTGAGCAGTTTATTGCATTCTTGAGTAAAATACATCATTTCACACTTACTCAAGTTCACTCAACTGTAAATGAGTTCTCACAGTATCTGGGAAACTAACCCTGGCATTTCATTCAGGGCAGAGCATTATAATCTCAGACACTTTATACACCATGAAAACTGGGTTAATCTTTGGCTTTATGAGTTCTGGAGCCCATGACAGACCTTGTTAGAGCTAGTCCATGTTGAAAAGGAGAGTATGTTGCCTATCAGAGAGGAGCAAGTATGAGCAAAAGAAAGGTAACAGGGGAGTGATAAGGAATAGTGTTTGTTTGAATCCAGATCTTTCAGATTGCTGGGTTAATACAGCCTGGCCATTAGATTCTGTAACAAGCAAGCTTTCTAATGGTTTTATATATTAAGTCACAAAAATGATGAGAATCTACGTGAGGAACTAATCTTAAGAATGTATAGTACTATTTTAGGGATGGACAATACTCAGAATTTTTAAAAAACCATTGATTGAACTCATTACTACTGTAATGTTTAAGAAATGAACTAAGGAAAATGAATAGACACACATACATGAGGAAGTGTCAACATGGTCATTTGACATGCTAAAAATAGAAACCAAATTTATTTCAAATTGCACCATAAAGTCAAATAAATGAAGAGAAGAACACTGGACAGTGAACTTTTAGATGTATAAAAGGACAGGGTAGTCATTGTTGGAATATCTTTGATCACAGGTCTGTTTGATCAGACCTGAGCT
Source organism: Octopus sinensis (assembly GCF_006345805.1). Taxonomy (NCBI): domain Eukaryota; kingdom Metazoa; phylum Mollusca; class Cephalopoda; order Octopoda; family Octopodidae; genus Octopus; species Octopus sinensis. The sequence continues at coordinate 29,664,609 of NC_043010.1, forward strand.
GATGTCAGCTAAACAACACATATGAATTCTGATGAAATTATCTCCCTTCAGATAAAATCCTGATAATTTGGTGACATCATCATCATCATCATCGTTTAACGTCCACTTTCCATGCTAGCATGGGTTAGACGATTTGACTGAGGTCTGGTGAACGAGACTCCAATCTGATCTGGCAGAGTTTCTACAGCTGGATACCCTTCCTAACGCCAACCACTCTGAGAGTGTAGTGGGTGCTTTTACATGCCACCGGCACGAGTGCCATTTAGGTGGTACTGGCAACAGCCATGCTCAAATGGTGCTTTTTATGTGCCACCTGCACAGGAGCCAGTCCAGCGGCAGTGGCAATGACCTCGCTCAAATGCTTTTTCGCATGCCCCCAGCACAAGTGCTAGTAAGGTGACGCAGGTAATGATGATGCTTGAATGGTGTTTTTAACATGCCATCGGCACGAAGGCCAGCTTGTTGCTCTGGCAACGAGCTCACTGGTATGGTACTCTTAGCACTCCACTAGCAACGGATGCCAGTCACCAAGTTTGATTTCGATTTCGATTTCACTTGCCTCAACAGGTCTTCACAATCAAGTTTGATTTCGATTTCACTTGCCTCAACTGGTCTTCGCAAGCAGAGTTTAGTGTCCAATGAAGCGGACTGGTTACACTCCTGGCATAGGCTACTAGGTTATAGTCTCACTTGCGCTTGCCGAGTCATGTTAACAAGAATACCTGGTCTTAGTAAAGGAAATTCCAATTATTGGTCAGTAAAACTCCTTTCATAAATTTATGGAGCTAAATAATTCCTATAAATGTCTTGTATCAAACTACTGAGTTGTTGCTTAGTTTTGATGGCAAACTTATAACTAAAAGGCATACTACCCATTATCATCTACACCCAAGACTGAGATTCAGCATCCAAAGATCATATATCACCACCTCATCCCATGTCTTCTTGGGTCTACTTCTTCCACCACAAGAACAACTTGAGATAATCCTAAACCTTAAACCCTAATATCTACAGAACAGAGAACCCTAATAGTACATATAAACTAAATTAAATTGCATTGTGTATTATTAATTTTTAGTGCACACGTACAAAAACCCACATGAACAGGACTGTCAAGTATATATTTTGAAAAATTTGTTTCAAATCATAAGGCCTAGGATTCTCTATATTTCTGACCTTATCTCAGGTTGTTCCAAGCTTTGCAAAGGAAATTAGGTTGACAGAAACTGTGGAAGAAATTTAGGTGAATTCAGAACCAACTTAGCAGCGTTATTGGCCCCTGGGTAAATCATTGCAATTAGGCTCCATAGTATTTATTTGCTGACAGCAAGTCACAACGCACATAGATCAGAATTGGACCCCTAGACCCAAAAAGCCCCTGGGCCACTACCCAGTGTGCCCAAGCCTTAAGACAGCACTGGGTGGATTATACTTGTAATTGGAAAGGGATCAATCTTGTCACACACATGTCACTGTTACTCTTAGTTATCCATTGGATTACATTGTTAAGTCACCCTCAGTTGAGCCGACCTATAATCAGACATAACAGCCTGACTAGCCATCTTATTAGAGATGTCTAATGTGTCCTGTCCCTTTTAAGGTGTTATTTGAGTTTAACTGATTATTTCTAGCTGATCAAGCTTAATACAAACTAGCGGAACCCAGGAATATTTCATGGAATTAATGGTAAACTTATTTCTAAAAACATTATCCAAAAAACTTGAAAGCATAGCCTGTGTTATGTCTGTATGGAAAGATAGTCACTCATCTGCTAATAACTGAAAAGTGAAAGAAATTGGAATATGATGATTACTTAATATACTTTATATATTTTATGCACAATTTTATAGACTTAATACATAGCACTCATAAAATAAATATTCACTCTTATTTTTCCATTTTCCCCATAAACGGAAAAAAAATGTCCCATACATATCATATGTATGGGATATGTTATGGCCACACACCCTGGTGAAGTGTATTGAAGAGTCTCATGCCAATGTTACATAAAAACTACTCATGTCAGTGCCACATGTGAGCACTTGTGTGGTGTCATGAAAAGCAACCAGCACACTCTGTAAAGTGGTTGGCGTTAGGAAGGGAATTCAGTCATAGAAACCATATTGAATCAGACTGGAATCTGGTGCAGCTCATGCCAGCATGGACAACAAATGTTGATAATGATGATGATGAAGGCCAAGCCAAAATGCTTGCAACAGAGCAGACTTCACTAAAGATACTCAAAGTGCTTTTAGTAAAATCCACTGGATGCTTGGGTATGATAAACTAAGAAATGGACTAAGTCTAATCCCATCTTATACCTTCATTTTTATGGATTCAATAAAACAAAAACAATAGCTGTCAAGTACTGGAACTGATTTAATTCACTATACCTGCCAACAAAATTTCTGACCTGTATAAGAAATGAATACTTATACTTCTTTGCTCGAGTTTAAGATGAGGGAGAAAAAAGTAATCACACCCAGTTTGGTTGTTTAACCTACCTATCCTTTGTTATTTCCTTCTTTCTTCCATTATACTTGCTTTTGCTAACAGCTCCAGGACCTAATTTAAATTGCTATATGAAGATAAAATTTTTGTCTTACTAACACTGTTTTAAGAAGCCAGTTTTATCAAAAATTTAAAGTAAAACATGGAACTGTAGTACTATGAAGACATAACTTGAGTTCAAATCCTGTTTCGGTCAGCATTCATTCCTGCACCAGTAATAAAATAATCAAGATTACATTGAGATTAAATCAATTAACTATAATCTTCCCTTAGAAAAAATATCAATATTTATTATCCTATAAAGCATGAAGTGTGGATAATGAAGAATTGGCAGATATTGAACAATATCCCTTGTCATATTAAGTTATATCACTTAAAATTTTCAAATTCAAATCTTTCAGAGCCAACTTTTCCTTTCATCCTATGAGGGTTGATGAAATAAAACTTCAATCAAATAAATACTGAATAAGAGTATAAATCTATTTTGATTTCATTAACCATGACAATTCATCCCCTTTTCAAACATTCCCAGGTCCCTTTGGAGGGTTCTCCACAACCTCATGAGAACCGTGAATCTAGGTGATTAATTGCATCATCAGCACTAGAGGTGCAGTCTGTCAGCAAAAGTTGTATATTGTTGATTTGAGTTTAAAATGCTTAAACAACAACATAGGAGAAGGTATGACTGTGTGGTTAAGAACCTCATTTTGCAACCCCATGGTTTTGGGTTCAGACCCATGGCCTGGTACCTTGAGTGTCTTCTACTATACCACCAGGCCAACCAATGCTTTATAAGTAATTTTGGGAGATGAAGCTGTGTTTGTCTGTCCTACATGCTTGACATCTGATGTTGGTTTGTTTGTGTCACCAGAACCTACTCATTCAGCTTAAGACACCGAAAGACTAAGGAGCAGACTTTAAAAAAGTAAGTATTAGGGTTGATTTGTTTGACAAAACCCTTCAAGGTAGTGCCCCAGCATGGCTGTAGTCCAATGACTGAAACAAGTATAAGAACAGTGAAAAACCAGTTAAACAATAACACCTAACTCTTCCAAGTCTTTAGTAGAACCCACTTGATGGCAAGTATCTGGGTAAGATCTGTATTCTTTTGTTCTTTTACTTATTTCAGTAATAAGACTGTGGCCATGCAAGGGCAATACCTTGAAGAATTGTGCTCGAATGAATTGACCTTTTTATTTTTGTTTAAGCCTGGTACTTATTCTATCAGTCTCTTTTGCTGAACTACTAAGTTCTAGGTATGTAAACACAAAACCAGTTGTCAAACAGTGATGAGGGACAAACACATACACAATAACACAGTAATTTGGGCAAGTGTCTTCTTCTATAGCCTCAGGCCCAACCAAAGCTTTGTGAATGGATTTGGTAAACAGAAACTGAAAGAAACCCATCATATGTATGCATGTGTCTTTATGTCTGTGTTTGTCCTCCTCCACTGCTTGACAACTAGTGTTGGTGTGTTCACGTCCCCATAACTTAGCAGTTCAGCAAAAAGAGACTGATAGGATAAGTACCAGGTTTAAAAATCTGATGGGATAACTACCAGGCTTGAAAAAGAAGTCCCAGGGTTGATTTGTTCAATTAAGACCCTCCAAAGTGGTACCCCAGGATAGCCCCAGCCAAATGACTGAAACAAGTAAAAGATTATATATATATATATATATATTCTCTTTTAATTGTTTCAGTCATTTGACTGTGGCCATGCCACCTTTAGTCGAGCAAATTGAGCCCAGGACTTATTCTTTGTAAGCCTAGTACTTATTCTATCGATCTCTTTTGCCAAACTGCTAAGTTACAAGGACGTAAACACACCAGCATCGGTTGTGAAGTGATGTTGGTGAAGACAAACACAGACACACAAACATATACACACACATACATATATATATATATATATATATATATACACATATATACAACGCTTCTTTCAGTTTCCGTCTACCAAATCCGCTCACAAGGCTTTGGTCGGCCCAAGGCTATAGTAGAAGACACTTGCCCAAGGTGCCACGCAGTGGAACAGAACCCGGAACCATGTGGTTCATAAGCAAACTACTTACAACACAGCTACTCCTACACCTATATATATATATATATATATATATATATAATATATATATATATTATATATATATATAATCTTTTACTTGTTTCAGCCATTTGGCTGGGGCACCACTTTGAAGGGTTTTAGTTGAACAAAATCGACCCCAGGGCTTTTTTAAAGCCTGGTGTTTACTCTATCAGTCTTTTTTTACTGAACTGCTAAGTTATGGGGATGTAAACACACCAACACTGGTTGTCAAGTGGTGAAGGAAGACAAACACACACATCTACAGAAACATCTACGGAAATGCCAGACCCGGGAATTCACAGTACACATCAAGACAACACAGCAGAAGAGGGGCAACCATAGAATCTCTGAGGCCATCCTCTTACATTAAAGGAAACCAAATATCAACAACAGAAGAAAGTTACAAGAAGCTAGCTGGTTGCTATAGCAACACCTTTCTGCACATGTCCACTCCACACACACTCACACCTGTGCACATCGGCAACATTCATTAATTTCTTGAAAATGGGGTCATAACCCAAAAATATTGAATGCAAGGTAAGTCTACATTCATTCATATATTTCTTTTCTTGTGATTTGCCTTGCATTTACTTTGCATTGGTCTGGCCTTACCCACAATCCTTTATACAATATATATATATATATATATATATCATAGGCGCAGGAGTGGCTGTGTGGTAAGTAGCTTGCTTACCAACCACATGGTTCCGGGTTCAGTCCCACTGCGTGGCATCTTGGGCAAGTGTCTTCTGCTATAGCCCCAGGCCAACCAATGCCTTGCGAGTGGATTTGGTAGACGGAAACTGAAAGAAGCCTGTCGTATATATATATATATATATATATATATATATATATATGTAGGTCCCGGGTTGATTCGGGGTTAACCACAGTAAATAAGGTACTCAATACATAGCAGAGTAAAATTAATTTATTATATAGAAGGAGCTTCTACAGGACTAGAACTGTTTCATTCAAGAGAAATCTTCAGGAAGCTAGTTAACAATAATTGTATTGGCATTTATACATTTAGGCAGGTTTAAAGGGGTGTTGGTGGGGGACTTTTTGGGGGTAGGCATAGCGCAAAATATCATACTTGGGGGAGTGGTCAAGGAGTCAGTGTTAAATTAGATAGAAGAATAAATAAAAAAAATAAAAAAATATATAAAAATATATATAAAAAAGGGAATAGAGTTTTAGGTAAATATATATATATATATGTATACATATGTGCATAGGTATAAGTGAGAATCTCCTTATTTACCTAAAACTCTATTCCCTTTTTTATATATATTTTTATATATTTTTTTATATATTTTTTTATTTTTTTATTTATTCTTCTATCTAATTTAACACTGACTCCTTGACCACTCCCCCAAGTATGATATTTTGCGCTATGCCTACCCCCAAAAAGTCCCCCACCAACACCCCTTTAAACCTGCCTAAATGTATAAATGCCAATACAATTCTTGTTAACTAGCTTCCTGAAGATTTCTCTTGAATGAAACAGTTCTAGTCCTGTAGAAGCTCCTTCTATATAATAAATATATATATATATATATATATATATATATATGTATGTGTGTGGGTGTTTGTCCCCCTAGCATTGCTTGACAACCGATGCTGGTGTGTTTACGTCCCCATCACTTAGCGGTTCGGCAAAAGAGACCAATAGAATAAGTACTGGGCTTACAAAGAATAAGTCCCGGGGTCGATTTGCTCGACTAAAGGCGGTGCTCCAGCATGGCCGCAGTCAAATGACTGAAACAAGTAAAAAAAAAAAAGAGTATATATGTATATATATGTGTGTGTGTGTATATATATATACAGGCTGTCATTGACTTATGACTGATCGACTTTACGACGATTGTCGTGCCAGCTCCTGGCAGCAATACTAAATAGTCCAGTTGAAATCTAATGGGCTTAATTTCTTAGAAGTTAACCAATCTACAGATGATGTCAGCTAACAAACGACATTGTACTTTTCTATGAACAAATAACACTGTTGTAGAATGATACAGAATACTGTGTATGACTTTTACCCGAGAAGTTACTTTAAGAATGTAAAAATATAAAACAAAGCTATGTAGGCCTATAGGCCGACTTACAACCAATCAGTCAGTCAGAACCAACTGTGGTTGTAAGTTGACGATGACCTGTGTAAATATGTATATATATATATATTTTGTGTCTGGGGAGAGTCATCTTCTTTTTGTGCCAAATCAAAAAACGAAATGTATATATATACTAACTTCCTTCAGGAAACCTGCCAATCACCTGTTCACCTACCAGTCTGGTGAATACACTAGTCAGATTGACTACATTCTCACCAGGAAATGAGAAAGCTGGCTACTAATAAAAGCCAAAACTTTCCCAGGTGAAGAATGCACCCCACAACATAGGTTAGCAGCTTCAGGATCAGGGCTAAATGGTTGTCCTGAAGACGTCCAGCATAGAAAAGAAGGGTTTGGAAGCTTAAGGATCTTCTGAATGGACAGAGATTTAGAGAAGCTTTTGACGAAAAGAGGAGCAAATAGTATCACATAATATGGAGGACAACTGAAGGTTCCTATGGGACAACCTGTTGAGGGCTACTGACCAGATCTATGGCTGGTGTAATGTCCCCTCTCAATCGAAGGTAATACTAGCTTCATAGCATCATAATTTTGAAATATCTATAAAACTGTCAAAAGCTTGTTTAGTTTTATTTTTTTTTATTTATTATTAGTGTTACTTAATATCATAAGGGACTAAAGCCATCTGAATATGGCTAGGGACAGGGCAGGGTGGTGGGGGTGTTACTGTTGCATTTAGCCCCAGGCGAACATCAACGTCGCCAGATAGGCTTGACACCATCACGGTGTCCTTTATCCTGCAAAGGGAGATAATTCCCCGATGAAGCGGAAACCACACACGGACCTAGGTTTCAAGGTGTATTGCCTATCATCAACGTGTGGTAGGCCCCTGCTTCCTCGACGAACAACCCACTCTGCAGGATATTTATATATAGATTTTCAAGCAAAATACATTTGCTGATTTCGAAAATCTGTTTGACAGCATTCATCGGGGAATTATCTCCCTTTGCAGGATAAAGGACACCGTGATGGTGTCAAGCCTATCTGGCGACGTTGATGTTCGCCTGGGGCTAAATGCAACAGTAACACCCCCACCACCCTGCCCTGTCCCTAGCCATATTCAGATGGCTTTAGTCCCTTATGTTATGGAGCAGTTACTGTCTATATCTCATTTAGAGAATTATTATTGCTGTTACTTAATATGTTTTTCTAAAATTGTTGTTTCTTTTCAGATATCAGAAAAAGGTAATTAAAATTCAGTAAAATGACAGATCTATTGGACTTTCAAAGAGGTCAAATTGTTGGTGCTCGTATGGCAGGTACTAGCATAATGAAAACAGCCGAAATGTTTGGTGAATCAAGAAGTACTGTCTCAAAAGTAATGACAGCCTTTGAGAAAGAGGGAAAAACCACCTCGTCAAAATAAAACTCCAGAAGAAAACATAAACTTTCAGATAGGGACCATCGGACTCTTATGCGAATTGTTAGAAAGTATCACAAAGGTACAGCTCCAAAATTACTACAGAGCTTAATGACCACCTCGAGAACCCCGTTTCCACAAAAACTGTTCGCCAGGAGCTACACAAAGCCGGATTTCACAGGTCTGCAATCAGAAAACCACTACTTTCAAAAACAAACATTGCAAAGCGTTTAGGTAAAAACCTACAGAATTGGTTCCGAGAGCAGTGGAATAATGTTATTTTCTCAGACGAGTCATCCTTTACCTTATTTTCGACCAGCGGCCAAGTATACGTACAGAGACAGCCAAAAGAAGCATTTGACCCAGACTGCCTTCTTCCAACTCTTAAACATGGAGGAAGTTCTGTGATGATCTGGGGGCTATATCTTGTAAATCTGCTGGCTCAATGGTCTCTCTTCATGGCAGAATTAATAGTCAAGACTATTTAAGCATTTTATCTATCAAATTCATCCTATGGTTGCGGAACTGTTTCCAGAGGGAAACACAATCTTTCAGGATGATAATGCACCAATTCACACAGCTAAATGGCATGAGGAACATTCTAGTGAAGTCAAATATCTTATCTGGCCACCACAGTCCCCAGATTAAAATATTATTGAACATTTATGGTGCATTTTAGAAAAACAAGTAAGGAGTCAATATCCTCCACCATCATCACTACAAGAACTTGACACTGTTTTAGCCGAAGAATGGACAAAAATTCCTTTGGAAACAATTCAAACTTTATATGAATCCACACCTCATAGAATTCAAACTGTAATTACTGCCAAAAGTGGTCCTACCCCATATTAAAATAAATTTGTTTGAAATTTTAAAGTGTTTCCATTATTTTGTCCAACTCCTGTATATATACACACACAACAGGCTTCTTTCACTTTCCATCAACTAAATCCCACAAGGCTTTGGTCAGCATGTAACTATAGTAGAAAACATTTACCCAAGGTATCACACAATGGGACTGAACCCAGAGCTACATTGGGAAGCAAGCTTCTTACTACCCACCCATGCCTGTATGAAAATTATGTTTCATAAATTCTTTTCCTGTGAAATTTAAACCAAAAAGTAGAATATCACCATCTTCTCTGTAAAAAAAAAAATCATGGTAACAAAAGAAAGAATTTTAAAAAATAAGACACAGGAGAAAATGCAATCACTGAATACACAACAATTTTAATGAATTTTCTTTATCATTTTGGCATTTCTATTCCCAACCCCCTAAATACATGTCTGAGTGATCAACATAACATAGAATATCTTTACATAAAATAAATATATCAGCATGTTTTTCAAGATAAATATCAAAATGTTTCAGCATATTATATATTTATTTTTATATTTATATTTATATAATCTTTATTTTTGGCATTTGTAAATATTGATTGACAGAAAAACTTATATTTCACAGATGAAATATAAACATGTTTTTACACTAAAAGTGTTTTATATTTATACACCATAAGTGTTTACATATATAATACTCACACACAGTCTCAATTTTTTTTTGCATATCTAAATATATGATGTGGATTTTTGCCTATATCATTTGTACATACGTGTGTGTGTGTATACATGTGTGAAAAAAAACATACACACACAAATAGATAACCAATGTTTAGATTGGGGAGCAAAGCTATAAATTATTAATATTATTTATCAGAATCTTTTAAAAATTTATCTGAAATCCTTGTGAGATTTATTGTTTAGTCTTAGGTTAATCCTAATCCAAGAGTATAAATCTTCCTGTTTTCCTCATTCACAGAAAAATTAAGGCTTTTCCTAACATTAAATATCATTTAACCTGATGCTGTTCTGTCTCAGTTCTCAAAACACTCATGTTTGATGTAATGCTGACAATGACTAACATCTTTTGTTATTAGCTTCCCAACTGCTCATAACTCTCATAGATCTTTACCAATGTACAGAATATCACCCCAACAGTGAACCTCTATAAAGTTGATTGACCTGCTAGATATAGTAACCAAATCTCCTTCAAATTACACTTAAATAGCTGGAAAACAAGACAGATACATTGGATAATATAGTCCTATATATCTTCTAAAAAGGACAGGATGGTGTCAGCTGGATCACATTTGATCCTAGATCTGCTGTATCAGAACTGACATGGAGCTAAACAATAAACCATCTCATGATAAAGATTTTAGATATTCTAAAATGGGATTTCTGATAATCTAGGAATTATTTGCAGCTCTGTTCTCCCATCCCAAACATGGCTTATATTTAAAAAGAAGTGCCCAGCCACTCCTTCAGTTTGTGAACAAATTCCCAGTTAAAAAAACCTTGCAATGCAAACTGATTTGTGGTGGATTCAACTGAAAGACCCACATCCTCAATGTACCTTTTTTTACAAGGCCAAAATAAAGTTTAGCTCTGTGAAGGACTTAAATTTACTTTATAGTGGTATGTTGTTCTTATATTTCCCCTACAAGGTCCAGTTTTTGTTGCAGTGTAGTGGCTTGTGTCCCTCAATGACCCTTAAATCTATGCCAGTGGAATGCAAACTCCTCGTAAGCCCTCACATACTGGAGAGTCAAAGGGTAGAGGCCAGACTAATATGGACCACCATTTCACAGCAATTGACCTGCTATATATAGTAACCAAATCTCTTTCAAATAACACTCAGATCCCTATCTAGAAAAAGCAAAGTTACAGGAGCAAGACCTAGGAGAGGGACAGCCCAGAGTTGAGAACAGCCACCAATGGCCTATATTTCATAAGGAGTAAAGGGCTTAAGAAGTTAAGTTACCATATTTAGAATAGTAGCAGAAATGTAGGGTAAATTTAAAGTTGTAGAGAACCAAGTCTGGAATTTCAAGTTAAATTCATAGATGAAACCATTTTATTTCACACCAATGTTTTTAAGAAGTTCACTTTGCAGCTGCCTTGTTACAGATTCAAGCTCACTGTCCAGTACTTTGGACAAGAATCTTCTACCATAACCTACAGCTCACTGATGATTTGAGAGTGAAACTTGGTAGATGAACTCCATGAAGAAACCTGTTGTGTGTGTGTGTATGTCTATGCATGCACGTGTGTGTGTGTGTGTTTGTTTGTATATCTTTTGTCAATGTATATCAACAAAAATGTGAACATCAGTGAAAAAAGAAATCAATAAAGTCCCTTGTAATATTTGTTCTGCATCAGTTTGCAGACACTTTCTTTGTCAGAAATACAATAAAACTGTGATAAGTATGTCAGAAACTTGTAACCAATAATGCTTTCTTTCACCCATTGCAATGTAATATATATATACACATACACATCAATTTAATCACAAATATACTTGAGAAAGGCATTTATATCATTGTTGTACACATGTGAGGCCTTGGTTTTATAAGTGGAGTCATTTTATATTTTTTATATATATACCAGAGTAAGCACATAAATGTGAAACAAGGTGGAAAAAAGAGTACTCAAATACCAAAGGTAGAGTAATATGCTTTATTTAAAAGCAGCAGAAATATAACAAAAGCTGTTACTCGGAGTTTCATGGACAAAACTGTCCGACGAACGGGAGCGTGAAACTCCGAGTAACAGCTTTTGTTATATTTCTGCTGCTTTTAAATAAAGTATATATATATATATTGTTTGTTTTACAGCTGATCTTTAGAAACATATGTCAGTCATACAATATCATTCATTCTCTCTGAGTTAGTGAAAACGTGTCGTTTCTAGATGTAGGTGTGTGTAGAGGTACTGTGATTATGCATTCTGCAGTTAATACCCTCACATTTATCATTCCTCTGAGAAAATCCTTTCTGCTACCACTATTATCACCACCATCACTGCTCATTAAGTAATTTCAAAGTGAGAACAGACTTTTAATGTTTGATTTTATGCCTGTTTATCAAACAATGAAATCAATTACTTGACATTTCATAATCAAAGAGAACTGATGACCACCAATCTGTTGATATCGGGGTTTTTAGCCTAAAATACTTGTCTTTTTTTTTTCCTCACAACAAAATAATTTACTCTTTGGGAACTGTTTGCATTACTATTAACTGACAAAACACTGATGTATTGCCTCCGGACTCTATTGTTTCACTATTGGTATCAAGGTTTAACCCTTTAGCATTTAAACTGACCATATCTGGCACAAATATTTTACTTGTTTTATGTTCAAATTGATTAGATCTAGACTCTCACAACTACCCTACAATATCATTCTAAAAATAAACAATCACATCATTCAAAATCTTTAAGCTACAATTCAAAACAATGTGAACAAATAAGCATTACATTTGATTGAATAATCTGAATGCTAAAGGTTAAGGAAGGATTGTGTTCATACCTTTCTTTCAGGGAACATCAGCAGTGTGACTGAAATCAGATCACAAACAAACCTTGTTTGCCATGAGCTAACTATTTGTATAACAGTACTCACCATGTATTTCAGGTACATGCCAAGCGCTACCTCACATTAACTTCAATACTAATTCATAATGTAAACAAAAAAACAAAATACCCAAAATATATTTTTGTTTCATTGAAGGATAAAGTGGATGTAGTGGGGGGCTTTGTAATAATGATATGGCAGACTGAAGTGGTTTTGCTCAAACTGTGAACATTAAGAACTTTTTTGTTACTTTGCTATGCTAATTTATCATCTTTAAAATATTATACTTCACTTCCAAGGAAAATGAGAAACTACTATCAAGCTAACCTACTGCCACAAATTATCTATAGCTATTGTTCTAACACTGAACTTTGCTCTCACTCTTCCTCTTAGACAGCACCATAGCATGTATAAATTCAAATCTTATAGAAACAGATTTATTCCCCCACCCACCTCAAGTAGCCTCACCAACAAGGGAACCGTGTGTGACTACTCAGTACACTAGAGATATAAACTGCAGCGTGCAGTTCTAGATAGCCTGAAAAAGTTGGAATGGTCATGGTTGGAATATTATTTGATCACACCTCCGCTCAATTAGAGTTGATCTGGGACTAAATAAGAATAAAACGAAATAGTTATTTTTCTTTAATGGCTTCATCAGGAAGGGCAATGCAATAGTGTTTTTCACTGGCACCATAACTGGTGGAAGGAAGGAAATTATCCTGACAAAGACCTGACCCAAATGATTGCCACTAGTGGCCTATCACTAAATACACATAAAAACCTGGTGTTGATGTCACACTGAGCAATGGATTAAAGTTTTAAAAGCAGTTCAAATAAGTTTCCATCAACAAAAATTTCAGTTACAAAGCTTTGGTCAATCCAAGGATTATAGTAATACACACTTACCCTAAATGTCAATGAATGAGATTGGACCTACAACCATGTTGCTGCCAAAATAATAACCTTCTTAACCACACATTCATGCCTGTACTTGGACTCAAGTCACCAGGAGGTTGCACTGCATTTTTCTAATATTTAACAATGTGAAATTCTACCTAAATTTTATATATTTCAATGAGACACAAAGTCAATTACTGCAGCAAGGAGTGGGTAACAATCCATGAGTGTATACCATATTGTAATTACTATTCCTAGTTTTATCAAGTCTGGAGGAAAAGAAAATGTAAAACTAAAATACCAATCATAAGTAATTGATAAGAATTGTTTTGTCTCATGTGGTAAATATCAAGATGTTACATGAGTAAACACCAGCCATTTGTATGGCTTTACAGCATTAGCAAGCAACTGTATTGCACTTGCAACAAGATATTGCACCGGCAACACTATATTTCATTAGTAACTAGTTATACTGTAACTACATTGACAGTATTTTGAAGGTAATGGATTGGCTAAAATGTTAGCAAATTAGACAAAGTGCTTTGGGGTAGACATTTCTTCAGGTTCATTAAATTCTGAGTTCAAATCCCACCAAGGTCAATTTGGTTTTTCATCCCTCCATGGTTGATTAAATGACATGCAGACGTGGATGGTATTAATTAACTCACAAGTCCCAGCTTCAAAATTGCTGTCATTGTGTCATTATTAGAAGCAATATATCAATAACTTTCTGCCAATATTCTAAGCATTTACAGATTTTTGTTTCTCAATCCCTTAATCAACAGCAGTAACTGCTGACTCTGTTAAGCACCTCCATGAGCAGTGAGAGGAAGAAATTCTTCTCAGGCTTGATACCTGAATGACTGCAACAGAATGGATTGCACTAAAGTTTTGGTGGAGGCAGCGACAGTGATGGTGATGGCTGGTAGTATTAAACCATGCAGTGGTTTAAGTCTACCATTGTCCTACATATTTTCTATCATCCATTCTTATTTCTTTATTGCCCACAAGGGCTAAACATAGAGAGGACAAACAAAGACAAAGGAATTAAGTCGATTGCATCAACCCAGTGCATAACTGGTACTTGATTTATCAACCCCGAAAGGATGAAAGACAAAGTCGACCTCAGCGGAATTTGAACTCAGAACATAACAGCAGACGAAATACCGCTAAGCATTTCGCCTGGCATGCTAACGTTTCTGCCAGTTCGTTGCCTTTCTATCATCCACTCTACAAAATACCATCCACAAAGCCTTGGTCAATGCAAGCCCTTAGCAGATAATAATGCTGATGATGACATCAACCAATCAGGATTCATAGTACATCCATTTGATCGAATACAAAACATGGCTCAGAAAACCCCTATTCCAGTGATTTTTCCCAAGTCACTAGCTCATCATCATATGCTAATCCACCATAAAGTTACCCATTTGCAGCTGAATGGACTGGAGCAATGTGAAACAAAGTGATTTGCTCAAGAAAACAACTCACAGCTGGTCTGCAAACCAAAATCACAATTTCACAATCATGAGTGCAACACCCTAACCATTAGGCCACAAGGGGTGTTATTAATGGAACAAAATGTATTATGTTAACCAATTAATTAATTTAACATAAGATTTCACTTCCTTTATTGACTTGCAATTGGAAGATTAGGTTGAAGTTTGTAATTAGAGAAAACACTGCATAACTTAACCCTGTTTATTATGTAAACACAAATGATACATAGACATGCACACAGCTATACACCTACATACAGACACAGACACATTTTTTATGTTTAACTTGTTTCAGTCATTGGACTGCATTCATGCTGTGGCACTACCTTGAAGGGTTTAAATGAACAACTCAACACCATACATATTTTTAAGCCTGGTAGTTATTCTATCAGTCTCTTTTGTTGAATTGCTAAGTTATGGGGAAATAAACAAGCCAACACTGGTTGTCAAGCAGTAGTGGGGCACAAACAACAATACACACACACATGTATAAGATGGACTTTCGCACAGTTTCTGCCTACCAAATCCACTTACAAAGCATTAGTCAACCTGGAGCTATAGTAGAAGACTGGTGCTGTGCAGTGGGACTGAACCTGAAACCATGTGGTTGCAAAGCGAGCTTCTTAACCACACAGACCTGCCTTATATATATATATGTACACACACACATATAAGTATATACTTATACATATATATATATATTTCGATGGGTGAATGAATTATCCTATGTTTACCATTAACATGGAAAATGTCAAAAGTAAAGGAATTTTATTAACATCTTCGTTCAACTCCATTTATTTATTTATTCATCTATATATATATATATATATATATATATACATACACACACACAAGTATATATATATATATATATATATATATACACACACACACACATGTATGTATATATCTGTTAATTTATATGGAAAAAAATATACCTAAATATGGTTTCATTTCCTATGTGGTGACATGTACACACACTCTCTCTCTCTCTCTCACACATACACACACACACCAATCAAAGACCATGTTTCAGGAAACATATTTGATCTAACATGCCAGCTGGCTTATATATCAAACCTGTCTTAATATGTACAATCTATGGACTCCTCAATAAATGGTTGGCTGAACTGAAGTCTCACAAGACATATCGGAACTAAACAAATATAAAATAAGAGGCTGTTGAACCCTCATTCGTCAACATTTGACTCTAGACACGTGCTATATATAATTTTATTGACCATTTCTGTACCATAAAATAATCAAAAAGCAGTGTGCATGCACACACACACACACACAATGGTATCGTTTCAAAAACAAGAACATATTGATAATTAAACCTTAATTATTTTTGTTTATTTAATCATGTTTCAAAAAGTCTAACGAATAGAAAGAATTTTCTATTCTTTAAATGACCACCCTTACACAGCCAAAATAGTCTATTTGCTCTGTTTGAACAGGCCAGATGATCTAACTTTGTCACATCTACCCTACTCTGTCATTCTAAAAATAAATAATCACATCATCAAAATCTCAAAGCCATAAGATAATGCGTGATTAATTCAAAATGATGTGAATAAATAAGCATCACATTTGACAGAAAAATCTGAATGCTAAGAACCAAACATGAATTTTTAAAATCATTTATTCAGTTCAATTACTCTTTTACTTGTTTCAGTCATTTGACTGTGGCCATGCTGGAGCACTGCCTTTTTAGTCGAGCAAATCAACTCCAGGACTTATTCTTTGTAAGCCTAGTACTTATTCTATCGGGTACGTAAACACACCAGCATCGGTTGTCAAGCGATGTTGGGGGGACAAACAAAAGACACACAAACATATACACACACACATACACGACAGGCTTCTTTCAATTTCCGTCTACCAAATCCACTCACAAGGCTTTGGTCAGCCCGAGGCAACAGTAGAAGACACTTGCCCAAGGTGCCACGCAGTGGGACTGAACCCGGAACCATGTGGTTGGTAAGCAAGGTACTTACCACACAGCCACTCCTACGCCTAAATTACTGATTTACCAATAATGTCATCATCACTTAATTGAAGAACATTTAAAGTATATTATTTTTCTAAAACTTGGTAGAGTAACTGTAATTTCTCAAAACAGAATTACATCTCTGAGACTAAATCTATAAGTTTGACATTCCTGGATTCCCTTTGTTGAATATTTATTTTGATCCATTTCTATGGGTTTTTCTGTCACATTTAACCCTTCTGATGTCAACCCACCTGATACTACCCCTGGCTCTGTAGTACAAATCTTGTTTTCAAAATGTCTGAATTAAAATTTTCCACCAAAACTTAGTCTTAATTTAAGTTCCTAACACTAGTTTAATAATAACAAAGTTATTTTACAAAATTGTTTATGGTAACAAAAAAGTTAAATCTGTGGATTGTACTAGCTACTGCAGGACTCAGATTTCTTGGATTTAGACAACTTTCTTGAATATTCATGCAGTACACTTCATGTAATATTGTAAAGACCCATAACTGACTTAAATGACTCTTGGCAACTAAAAATATGGGTTGTGCTTTTCATGACACCCTTTATCTAATAAATATATAGAATTTCCTTCTTTTCCAGACATGCAGCACCAAACTATGACACTGCTACTACCATATTTAGCTACTGGAATTATATGTTTTGAGTATACAGTCAACCACCAGAGTTGATTTCAGCTCATCTGTCTACAAGATTTTAGACAGCCTGGCAATATCCAATTCTAATACATTTGACTTAATGATTCTGAGTTCAAATTCTGCTAGGCTCAACTTTGCTTTGCATCCTTTCGAGGTCAATTAAATACACAGCAATAGGGTACTAGGATTGATGTAATCAACTATACCTGTCCCATAAAATTTCAGACCTTATGCCTATAGTAGAAAGACATATAATATATATTATAGCATAGTTATTAAAATGCAATATTGAGTACTAAAATTATAATATATTATCTAGAACGCTTGTAAATTAAATAGTTTTTTTTTTGTTTGTAGCTTCATCATTTCTGCCAGCACAGTAATTAAAAATTCTCATGCTTAAACTTAATCCATTTAAAAGATCAAAAGTTCTGTTTAATCATGGATCATTTGATTTATAATTGATTACATAAATACACTTCAATAATATTTAGGTATTAGTGAATTAAGTAATGCCACCATTGTGTGTGTACGTCTACATGTGCATGTGTGCAAGTGTATGCATATGTATGTTATTCATTCATGTATATGTCTATCTATCTATATATTGTTAGATAAATAGGTATATAAGATATAATTTACAGCATACATGTGTACAGTTAAAAATATATCCATACCAATATATATATATATATATATATATATATACAAATGCAAACATTGGACATACACACATATAAGTATATATGTAATTATGTCCAAATGTATGTTTATATATACATGCTTGTGTTTGTGTATGTGTGTGTGTGTGTGTGTGTTTATATATATGTGTATATATATATATATATATATTATATATATATATATAATATATATATATATCAATCAGTTTTTTTTGTTTATAAAAACATAAAAATGGAGAAGAAGCACACTGTAAGAAGTAGAGTAATCTATATTTATCATTGGTGAAGGCCTGTTTACCTTAGGATTCTTGCCATGAGTATCCTTATGGCATAACATCAGACCCTAATACTTGTTGGCCTATAGCCTCTTTATTATAGAATTAGGGTCTGATAATACACCATAAGGATATTCTTTATGGCAAGAAACCCAGAGTAACAGGCCTTCACCAGTGATATATATATATATACATAAGTCATCTAAACGTTCATAAATCAGGAAAAAGATGCACTCATATATCTGTGAATAGAGTGGGTATATTAATTATCTGAAGTGTGCAGTATTATGGTGACAATAGAGAGCAGTCACCATACTTCATTCCCTATCGGATTGTTACCTAATACTCCAGTGTACCACTTGCATGAAACCAATTGGTAAGATTAGCTGTAATGGATGTAAAATACTGTACACTTTGGATAAATATACATATACATATATATATATATATATATATATAAATATATATATGCAGATAGATAGATAGATAGATGTGTGTTTATACATATATACAATATATATGTGTATGCATATATGCGCATATATATATATATTCTGGCGGCGAGCTGGCAGAAACGTTAGCACGCCGGGCGAAATGCGTAGCCGTATTTCGTCTGCCGCTACGTTATGGGCTCAAATTCCGCCGAGGTCGACTTTGCCTTTCATCCTTTCGGGGTCGATAAATTAAGTACCAGTTATGCACTGGGGTCGATATAATCAACTTAATCCGTTTGTCTGTCCTTGTTTGTCCCCTCTGTGTTTAGCCCCTTGTGGGTAGTAAAGAAATATATATATATATATTCTTTTACTTGTTTCAGTCATTTGACTGCGGCCATGTTGGAGCATCACCTTTAGTTGAACAAATCGACCGCCCAGAACTTATTCTTTCTGAGCCTAGTACTTATTTTATCAGTCTGTTTTGCCGAACCACTAAGTTACGGAGATGCACCAACATTGGTTGTCAAGCAATGGTGGGGGAACAAACACAGACACACAAATATATATATATATATATATACACACACATATATATATATGTATGTATGTAGTTGAAATTTACAGGAAAACAGAAGATGAAGACAGGTGTATAAGCAACAAGCAGGTGTATTAGTTTGACGCACAGGAAGATGAGAATGTCTTTTACATTTTGAACCTACGCTCTTCAGCAGAAAGAAACAAGAAGAAATAAACAGAGAGAAGAAAAAGACTTGTGGAGTTGGCGGTCAATCATAGTAACAGGTTGGACAAAGGTAGTTAGACAGAAGAGCTAGGAAGAAGGGGAGACAATAAAGTACTGGTGATCCCAAAACAAAGATGCATGTACATGTGTGTATGTGAGAGTGTATAAGTGTGTGTGTGTGGATAGGGACTGGTGACTTTGACTTGTGGATGATGGTGTGGGTGCTGAGAAGTGGCCAGTGCTAGTGTGTGTGGATGGAAGGGGTATCAATGAAGGGAGAAGGAGGGTAGGAGTGAAGAGAGGAAGTAAGTGTTAGATGAAGAGAAGAGAGGAGGGGAGGGAAGTTGAGCCCATGTGGTGCAAAGGAGTGAAGAGAGAAGGTTAATTCCAGTTCATGGCGAGACAGGAGTCCAGATGGCCCGTGCAAAGACAATCTCAACACAGACATGTGTTGTGATGAATGACTGGTAGAGCAGAAATGGTGCAAGACCGGGGTGTCATTGCCAAGTCTAATGTCTCAGGTGCTCCATGAACTGATCAGCCAAACAGCATCCCATTTGACTGATGTACAGCGAGGGACAGAAAGAGCAGGAGCTGCAATAAATGATGTTCTAAGAAGTGCAGGTAAGGGAGCCAGTGATATGATAGGGACAATGGTGGGTGCCTGTGAGGATGTTGGTGTTGGAGAGGTAGGGGCAAGTGCAGCAGTGTGGGAACGAGCCAGGTTGGGAGGTACAACAGGCTTCTTTCAGTTTCTTTCTACTAAATCCACTCACAAGGCTTTAGTTGGCCCGAGGTTAAAGTAGAGGACACTTGCCCAAGGTGCCACACAGTGGAACTGAACCCAGAACCATATGGTTGGGAAGCAAGTTTCTTACAACACAGCCAAACCTACACCTCTAGAGAAGCCTTAAGCCAACAGGTTTTGGGATCTAATATGAGATAAAGCTAAACCCTTTACGGACATGAAACCTAAGGTAATCCCATAAACTGGCCTTATCTAACTTTAATATATACTGTTCTATAGCTTAGTGTGCTTCATTTTTCAGATTTATATTTTTACAGATGATATATATATATATGTGTGTGTGTGTGTGTGTACATATATAAAGATTTATATATATATATATCTTATCATCATCATCATTTAACATCCATTATCCACGCTGGCATAAGTTACATATATATATATAAGCTTTATTTCTAAATTATACTGCACCTTATACCTAGTCAAAAGAAATTATAATTTCTAAATTATATAAATACATCTTATACATTAGACATAAATACAATATATATATACATATGTGTGATTGTGAGTGAGTGTAAAACATTAACATTGTCTTTGTATGTGTATATATACACACACATATATTTACACACATTTGAGGCCAAACATGCGTGTGTGTGTGTGTGTGTGCAATGCATTCACACGTATGAGTTGATATCTTACCACATTCTAAAAATTCATTTAAAAAATCAAGTATGAATTTGAAAAAGAATCTTTGCAACATGTCTGATATTGGGGATCCTTTGATGGTGTTTCTTGTAAAAGATAGAGTGGAGCAATCTGTATAAGTGATGAAACAATCTCTATGGTTTCTATTTATTCACATTTTCAAACTCTAACATAAGGAGATTGGTTTTTCTCTCCATCGTAGACGTTGAGAATTTTAAGGAAGTGGCCAACTGCTGAGGGGTTATCCAGTGTCACAAACATGAATGACTTGGCTTTCATAATTACATCTGCACTAGCTGGA
Organism: Octopus sinensis; assembly: GCF_006345805.1. Lineage (NCBI taxonomy): Eukaryota > Metazoa > Mollusca > Cephalopoda > Octopoda > Octopodidae > Octopus > Octopus sinensis. The sequence goes on from NC_043010.1 coordinate 29,686,069, forward strand.
AAGGTAATGTTTAATAACTTGCAGTCAGACCTAAGAACTGCTGTTTTGCCGAAGTTTCGAAGAAATGCTTTTCGAAGCAGCTTTTTGGCAACATTTAGGTTCCTTCTGCTTATTCTGTTTCAATTCTTGAGATGCAGATGTTGAACAGTTTTTAGTAAGTGGACCCCATCTAGGTGATGCCATGGGAAAGCCTCTTGACCAACCATAGTGACTACCCCAGCCTGGAGACATTGGCGGCAAATAGGTGGAACCCATCAGAGAAGGAATGGCTGCTGGTTGAAACTTCATAGCTGATGAAGACATCTGCATCTGTCGATGTAGATCACTCGCAGCACCAACATTGCTAGCATCCGGTCCATGCAGGAGCCATAAGCTGTCAAGCCCTGAATCAAGATGTGAACTTGGTGATGTGATACTATTCTCATTGCAAGAAGATGTTGGCAAAGAACTTGTACCAGAAGATGCCTCTTTCTGAAGTTGTTGCTGTTGTTGTATGCATGCATTCATCCATTTTGAAAACATGCTTGTATTCTGCTGTTTGCTTGCCATAGACCGTGGGTCTTGCTGAAAAAATATTTCTTCATCCATTGAGCCCTGAACACACACATGGTTATTGAACTGTGACTTCTGTGAAAACTGTTTTTTGCAAATGCAGCAGAGCAACGGATTTTTATCAGAACTGTTTGATGGTGCTGTAGGCATCTCCACAGCAACACTATTGTTGTTGTTGTTAGTGTTGTTATTATTGTTGTTGGTGGTGGTAGTATTAGTTTTATCATGATGTTGTGAGCTTGCTTTTGAAGAACAGTAACCATTTTGGTTGTTTGTGGGAGACTGTTCACTTCTAGTGACTTCCTGAAGAGAATCTATCATATTTGATTTTTTATCCTCATTCTGACATTGCTGTTCTTTCAACAATTTCAAACCATGGGTTCGCTCATGATTCTTTAAAGTGCTTCTCTGTGAGAAAGCTTTCCCGCAAGTTAAACATACAAATGGTTTTTCCCCAGAGTGAATCCGTTCGTGATTTCGTAAATTTGTCACTTGACTAAATGCTTTCCCACAGACCAAGCACACATAAGGCTTTTCCCCCGAATGTGTTCGTAAATGGTTTTTCAAATCTGTTCGCTGGGCAAATGCTTTAGGGCAAACTGTACATGCAAATGGTTTTTCTCTTGTGTGGACGCGTAAATGGTTTCTTAGATCTGTTCGTTGGCTAAATGCTTTTGGGCACATCATACAGTGAAAAGGCTTCTCTTTGGTGTGAACCCGTTCATGATTGCGTAAATTTGTCAACTGGCTAAATGCCTTAAGGCAGTAGGAACACGTATATGGCTTGATGCCTGTGTGTACCCTTTCGTGACAAGTGAGTTCTGCCTGCTGGGCAAAGGACTTCAGACATACAGAGCAAGTATAAGGTTTTATCCCTGTGTGAATTCTCTCGTGATTTCGAAGATTGGTCAGCTGGCTGAACGCTTTTGAACACGTTAAGCATTTGTAAGGCCTCTCGCCAGAGTGTATTCGCTCATGATTACGTAAGTTCGTGCGCTGGCTGAAGGATTTGGAACACACCAAGCAAATGTATGGCCTCTCCCCACTGTGTATACGTTCGTGATTGCGCAGGTTTGTACGTTGACTAAATGCCTTTAAGCATACAAGACACACATAGGGTTTCTGACCAGTATGAGTCCTCTCGTGATTTTGGAGGTTCACTTTCTGCGCAAATACTTTTTCACACGTATTACATTTAAATAATTTAGGTGGAGTGTAAGGCATATTACTGCTTTGTCCACCCACAATCTGATTTGGTGCTTGGCTGGAATTTAGCTTGGTGTTCATTTTCATAGCTGATGTTTTACAGTTTTGAGAAGTTGACAGGACTGATTCTGAGGAAACCATAGTTGGACTTGAATGAATCAGTTTTGAAGTATCCTGTTTTAAGTTGGCCGGGGACAATGCAAATGTTCGATTGCAGAAATTTCTTTGGGTAGGCACCCCATATATTGGGAAAGGATACATAGTTATTGTCTGAGAATAGACTAAACTATGAAGAGAAAGAGATAATGTATGTGTGTTTTAATCTCAATTTCAGAGAGAGTTTATAACAAAATAGGTATGAAGGCAGTGCCCCAGCATGGTCTTAGCACTAATGACGAAAATAAAATGAAAAACTACAGGTTGTTATAAATGTAATGTGAAGAAGTTCAATCCCTGAGTATGACCACAAATTCCTGGTCAAAATGTTACTTATGAAGTATTAATATGTTTATTATGATGTGACTTGATGAGTTGTTTCTTGAGATGGTGATGTAGAAAGCTGTATGTAATGATACATGTATGAATATTCAGCAGCTACATATAAGGAATGTTTAAACAATATATTTTCTTCCTCTGATTTCACAACTACATTCAGTTTAGTCTATACAAGCAATAATGAGAACCCAAGTTTTATGAGAATAATGGTGGTGGTGGTGGTGGTAATGTGGTGGAAGTTATGCTGATAGTGAAAGGGTATGACTAAGGATTTTTTATGTTTATTTTGATCTGTTTTTAAAGCTTCAAATTTAAAGGGTTTTGTTTTCTACTTTTGGTTATGAAAATTCAATAAAGATGGAACATTTAAGAAAAGCTTCAAGCTATTCAAATATGATTTCACACAAGATCTCCATTGATTAAATTTAGTTATTGAAAGGATGCAACTGGAAATTTCCTTCACTCAAATAAACCAGGTGAAACCTATATAAGCTCAAAGGAAACTAGTTCCAATACTGAAGATGTCAATGACATCGGTCAAAAAACTTTGCCTTACAGGGAATTCATCATGACACAATTCATCTCAGCCATATTTTTATACCCTCAGATAAACTCTTTTCACTGATTTGGCTACTTGTAAAATTAACAAGTATTTTTTTTAGTTGAATATTTCTTCTTTTATCTTTCTTATTTTGTTTCTGGACAATTTATTGATATATCTTCATTTTGTTGCTGTCACATTGAAGATAAATTAAAATGTCACAATATATATAGCAAATAGGAGGAACTTGAAAAACATTCAAGTGAAGAAATTTGTACTGTAGGATAAGTTAGTTGACTCCTTTCCAAAACATTCCATTAACATCCACAAGACTGCAAGATTTAAACTTCCTCTTTCTCATTCATGTTAATTCAAAGCATACAGAGTGACATAGAATATATGAAACCAAAAGCCTCCAAGAAAATCATGAGTTTCAATAAGAAACAAACAGCTTAAAGTTGAATATCTGGAGGTCACCAAAATACTATTGTTTGAAATTCAGCTCAGTTCCAAATCTGGTTTACATTTAATCAGTGAGATGTGACTAAATTTCCTGCCATCTGATAGAATCATTTGAGAACAATGACCCTAAAGATACAAAATTCCTATTCCATATCTTATTACAGAGTTAAGCTTTTCATTTATACTTGTTGGAACAGAGGGGGAAAAAGGGTTAAACTTGAAAAAGGCAAAATATTCTGTCACTGTTTATGGTCAAACGTATTTCTGAAATATTCTGAATAAATGGGCATCAAATGAAATTAGCTAATTTAGGAAGATATTTCTTTGGTATATTATAGAATAAAGAAGACAATGTTTTAATGAAATATGTGAATAATCACGAATAAAAATATCTCTAAGATGATTATGAAAATTCTAGCTCAAAATTTTGATTAAAAAAATATAAATTATTTTTAGTCAAATATAGTTAAGTATCCTCCATTAAATTTTTTTGTGTTATGTAGTCTTGGAGAGATGATACTGTCATGACAAAGTGAAGAACATAATCAGCTCTTTGATAGAGAAGTTGCAAATGTCTATCATGTAGTTATTGGCAAGGGTCAGAACACCTCAAAATCAAATTCCTTTGAACAATGACAATGATGACAAAATGATTTATAAGAAATTTCTGCTTACACAATCAACTAAATATGAGAGAAGCTATTTCTTGAGGTGTATATGTTTATATATAGCGTGTTTATACAGTTTTTCAATCTCAATCTAAATTCTATATGTATAAGTTTTTTATGGTTGTTTTTGGAACTTTAATACACTGGTAATAATACCATTCTTTAATTCTGTACATTCTCTCCGTTATATAAATTAATATGTAGAGTGGGTTATATTTTGACTTTTTCTGAGAATATACCTCTATACATACACACACATATATATATATATATTGATATGTATACCAATCAAAGTAGTTCTGAAGGTGCTATAGTCAGTAGAGAGTTGGTTTTCAATAGAATTTCAAAATGCAAGTAATGGAATTTGTGAAGCAGAAGTAGCATTAGCACTGCAGTAGAATTGCAGTCATACAGATCAGGGTTCAAATACAATCAGAGACAATTTTGATTTCATCTTTCACAAATTAATTGGTAGTACATTCATCTAATTTTACATAGTCATAGTGACTTGAAACTTGAGTAGCAAAAAAAAACCCCTCAATTCAATTTAAATAAACAATATACTCTATGTCATGTATTGAGTACTCTCTGTTTCATTTATGCATTGTAACATTTCCAAGTGCATGTGTGCATATATATACATATATATATATATACACATACACATATATATGTGTGTGTGTGTGTACACTGAGCTGTTAGTCAAATCATCTACTGACAGGACTATCAGTCATTTTTCTTTTGAGGAAGAAGAAGCTAAGGGAACAAAAATACATTCAATCAGATTTGCTTGGTACTGGAGCATAATAAGGTCCAACAGTAGCTGACATCCATTGTGAATTGAATCAGTAAAACTGGTTGAGTGACATCCATAGTGTAACTTGGATGACAGAATGTAGGATCTTCAGGATTCCTTTAAAAATAGGCCTAAGAAGAGAGAAAAAGATAAGGATCAGTGTTAATCAAATCGTGCAGAACATATTTCAAATTACTGTCAGTTATAATCACAGTATTGTATTTGTATTAAAGTGTGTGAAATTAAGTGTGGTTGTGTATTAATTTAATGTATGTGTGTTCTTTAGTATCTGTTGGCATTAGGAAGGGCATCCAGCTGTAGAAACATTGCCAAATTAGACTGGAGCCTGGTGCAGCCTTCTGGCTTCCCAGAACCCCGGTCGAACCGTCCAACCCATGCTAGCATGGAGAACGGACGTTAAACGACGATGATGATGATGATGATGTGTTCTTTAGTATCTGTGAATAATCTAATGTACTTTTGTGTGTATGTGTATACACAGTAGTGAGTGAGTGCAGGTGTCTGCAGCTATAAAAGTCACAAAGATAAACAACAGGTTTATCAGGTCACTAAGATTTTAGATTAACAAGTCAAAAGTCAACAGTTCAAATATTCTCAATCCACTACACTTTGTACATGCTTCATCTTCTGATCCATTAGTACACTAACTCCTCTCTCCGCCTTTTCTACTGCTACTATAATAGCCTCTGCTTCTCAGATCTGGCTGGGCTCAACCCACTTCCACTCACATGAACTCGGTTCATATTTCCTCCTTTCTTCACCCTCAAACTGCTCCAAACCACCCCCTGGTCCCACACTTAGTCACTATACTCAATCTTTCTTCTCCATAATGTCATAGCTCTGGAATTTCTTTCTGTCTCTTGTCTTTTCCACAGACATTATTAACCTAAAAAGGATCAAGAGAAACATTAACAGCATCCACCTCACTGGTCTTGTAGGGCCTGCAAAAATGGGATACAGCCCCTTTTTCCAAACTCAGTAGCTTAAGAAGTAAAAATACACACACACACACACACAGAGTCCATCTGGATTTAGTCAATGGTAAAAGGACAGCAGTGATGGGTTTTTGTTTTTTTACATAGACCCAAAGATGGGGAAGCATAATGAAGGAGAAAATTTTTCTTAAACTAAAAATCTAGCTCAAATGCTTGCAACATCGTGAACACTGCTAAAGAAACCCAATAACCAGGCCATGATTTTTCAACAGATTAAATCTACAATCCAAAAACCAAAGCATTCACAACAAAGTTTTGGTCAATCTAAGACTAAGGTGGAAGACACTTAAATGTCTAAAAGTAGCTAGAATTCAGTAAAAGTAATACATATTTTGGTAGCTTCAGTGCTAAGTACAAATTCTTCATGTAGGATGAAATCAACCAGGTCAATCTATCATGGATGCTACATGAATCCAAAGCTATTCATGTACCGCCTTCTTATGGTGAATTGAATTCTATAATTACAGATGCACCACATATCCTGTTAATCATATAAGATCTATATGCAGGGTTGCCAGATCAATTTTATGAAAAGTAGAACAAAATTTTCAAAAAGTGACAGACTGTATCACAATTTAACCCAAAATGAAAATTTTGCTAATAAATAAAATACAGAATGATTGCCTGTAAGTGAATTTTAATTTACCTAGTTCATATTTTGATATGACATTCTATAGGATTCTTAACTGTAACCCTTTAGCATTTAAATTGGCCATATCCATCCTAAATATTCCGACCACATCTGGCCTCTCACACCTACCCTACAATGTCGTCTAAAAATAAACGATCATGTCATCAAAATCTTGAAGCTATATGATAATGCATGATTAATTCAAAATAATATGAATAAATAAGCATTACATTTGGCAGAATAATCTGTATAAAACCCAGCAAAACCAGAACAAATACCAAAAGACATTTTGTCCAACAATGATGATTCTGCCAAACAACAGCCTACAAATTAAGGAAGAAAATACTTGGTTATATTGACCCCAGAGTTTGACTGGTACTTATTTTATTGACCCAAGGAAGATAAAAGGCAAAGGAGACCTTGACAGGATCTAAATTTAAAACATATCAAAAGATATTCATTCTGGAATTATATAATCTGCCAATTTGTTCCAATAATGGAACAAAACTAAAGGAAGTCAGTGATTTTAAGTACCTTGTATCTTATTTTACTGACAGTAAGAAAGACTTTCTTACACACAAGGAACAAGTTTTAAGTGCTTGTAACATGGTTCAAAACATCTACCAATCAAATATTTTGGTTAACAAGGCTTGCCTTCAAAGCATATGCACAGAGCATTCTTCTCTATTGAGCAGAAATCTAGTTAAAAAAAAAGTATCTTTAAGATCCTGATAATTGTATGTACACCAAGCTTCTGATGAGGGCTCAAAACATCAAACGGCATAAGCACAAGATCAAAGAGGAGATTTATGGACACATTTCATCTACCTTTGCTATTGTTGCCCAACATGGGATAGGCTTTATACAGGCTTTACTGGCCACTGTTTTTGTGCTGAACAACAGGCCCTGTCAGATGTTACATGTCAGTGACTTCTGTAACCTAATAAAGAATGAAGAACAATCAACTACATTGATGTTATCAGCAGAAACACACAGCATGAAATTAAAGATCTCCCAAAGCTAATAATGGTGGGGATCAGACATTCCTGGTACAGGGTCTTGGTTGTAACTGCAAGAAGTTCTGGTAACTGAATCTGTAGTAGATCAAGAGAATGAATTCTAGGTCTGGAAGCAAAACCTAGAGTCAAGAGGCCTCAAAAGTACATTTCACAAGGACTAAAGTATTAGTAAATAGGCAGAAAGATAGGACTTTGATAACATTAAGGAAATGACTGATCCATATGAGGAAAGCACTAGGCAGAAGTCTATAAGATGTACTCAGTGTAAACTACAGATGCACAAGAAATAGGATCACTGATAGGCTGATAGAAACAATGAATTTCATGTGTGGCAGACAGACAGGAACAATATGCACTAAGAGTTCACAGGAAATAAATTTTCACTAAAATGGTTAATCTGGTCGAACTGAGAGTTCCCCATTTAAGATAACATGGATGCTGCTCAAACTTGAAAGACTGACCAATGCAAACATTTCCTTGAGAAATTTGAAGATGCAGAAAGCAGAACACTATCCAATCAAAGTTGGATGTCGAGGAAGCAGTATGAAGTGATGGTTGTTGTCAAGGATTGCTAAGCCTAACTCAATGTAAAATAAATAATGTCATGAGCACTATCCAAGCTACAGTGAAAAAGGCAAGCCACTGGATATGGTTAAAAAGAGATGATATTGAAGAGAATATTGAGTGAAGACTAGTAGCCACTTGATCTAGCAAGTGAGGCCTCACCTTAATTGGGCAAGGCAGGTGTGCAACAATGACATCAAGAGAAAGGGTCCATAAGCCTGTTGGTGTCCCATATATGGAGCTTTCAACTGGTAGCACTTACATCTGCATGTTGTTTGCAAATAATATATCCTGATTTTAGTTTTTAAAATTGTTAAATATCACTCCGCTTCCTTAAGGATCATATCTTGAAATCTGTAATCATATTTTACAATTTCCATAAGTGCACAATTCCTTAACCAAAGTTTCTATAACACAGGGAATCCTCACAGTTTTGTCACCATTATATAGTATTAGATAGATAGATATGGCACACCATCGGTTATGACGACGAGTGTTCCAATCGATCCGATCAATGGAACAGCCTGCTCATGAAATTAACGTGCAAGTGGCTGAGCACTCCACAGACACTTGTACCCTTAACGTAGTTCTCGGGGAGATTCAGCGTGACACAGAGTGTGACAAGGCTGGCCCCTTTGAAATACAGGTACAACAGAAACAGGAAGAAAAAGTGAAAGAAAGGTGTGGTGAAAGAGTACAACAGGGTTCACCACCACCCCCTGCTGGAGTCTTGAGGAGCTTTAGGTGTTTTCACTCAATAAACACTCACAACGCCCGGTCTGGGAATCAAAACCGTGATCCTAAGACCGTGAGTCCGCTGCCCTAACCACTGGGTCATTGCGCCTCCACTATTATACAGTATACTACCACAACTATAAACGCTACCACTCATACTACAACCATAACATATACTTCCACATCAGTTACAATTATAAACTATATATAATGTTCTCAAAGTGTGTGGAGACTCCCTGTGTAGGGAGCATCTACATAGTTCAACAAGATTAGCAGCTTGACAAAAGTGATAAAATAAAGTACCAGCCTTAAAAGTAGTAGGGTCAATCTGTTTGAGTAAAAACCTTTGAGGTGGTACCCCGTCACAGTTGCAGGCTAATGACTAAAACAAGTAAAAGATAGATCTGAATGCACAGACCTGGCGAAGGAGATACTGATGAACTTATCATTGTTCATTCATTCACACACAGACACATGTATGTAAGTATACATACGGAAGTACTCTGTAGCTGTGTGGGGAAAGAGAGAGAGAGAGAGGGAGAGGGGTGACTGACTTGTATACGTTGATAATTATCTCATATCATGAAGAAAAGGCAAAAGTAAAATCGCTTTGAGGCTACCTGGGTAACATTTGCATACACTACATGGTGTTATTTTACATGGAAAGTGAACTGAAGAGCATAAATCTAAAATATTCAACTCAAATATTGGGTTGCATTAGTGTAATATGGATAATAATGATGTGAGCCTGCAATGTGTAAGACATGAAATTCATTTAGTAATGTGGCTCAGAGGTTCAGATATCCAGGAGCTTGAGAGAGGAGGGAATTACCCTTATTCCCACATCCGCTCTGGCCCAGGGTGTCAGTATTTGACAAAGGCCCCAGTTATGGGTTAAATAGCAAAAGACAGTCCTGTAAATAAAGCATTAAGAATTCATAGGAGAGCTGACCCCTAAACAATACTTAGACAATCCTACAAGTTTGTGGACATGCCCTAATATCACATGAACAAGTTCATTTTCTTAAGGGTTGAATAGGCCCTGTGTACATCAAGAATAAACTACGGAGAGTAGGAGATTAGCAGAGTAAACTGTAAACTGGTATAAGGTAACAAGAAGCCACTGCTGTATTTTTCCCAAGAAAAATCATACTTCAAACTTTGGCATGGAGTTCCATGATTGCTGATGTCTGTAAAACAGGCATGGCAATAGAAATAAAGTGTCTGAGTTTAAACTCAGACAAACCCAACCACAGATTCATCATCATCATAATTTGAAGTCCATTTTCATTGCTGCCATGGGTTGGACTGTTTGACAGGATCTGATAAGCTGCAGGGCTGCATCAAACTCCAATGTTGACTCTGGTATGGCTTCTATCACTGAATGCCCTTGTGCTAACCACTTTATAGTGTGAACAGGCTGTATTTTTCATGCAACCAGCACTAGTGAGGTCACCAGATAAGTTGTAAGACAAGGAAGGAAAAAGGGAAAAGGAAAAGTCTACTGAGAGTGGGAGTGCGGTTACATGACAGGTGTTCAGGGACTAAAAACTAAAAAGTATGACTGCCAACAACCTAGATGCCTTGCTACAGAAGAGATATATGGCTACTACAACATTGTATAGAGGTGGGTGGGAGTAGCTGGAAAGGAGGTAGAGATGGTAGTGATTAGATGCCAGAGCCTCAAGATACAAAGTGGTGTGTGGTGGGGGAGAGTTGCAGATAGTCAGAAATGTGGGTAGATTTGAATGTAGTGAATGATGAACAAAGGTAGAAATGTGGTTTGGGAAATACCTGAATGGAGAATGGGGTGGTAAAGTAAAGGGAACAGAAGGAGTTCAAGAAGGTGAACAGATCCGAAAGCAGGGGAATGATAAGCAAGGTGTAGGAGAAGTGGGAAGGGAGGTGTAGAGGTACAAAGGTTAGTTATAGAAAGTGGGTCATGAAGGCAGATATGAGAGGGTGTGGAGAATGATAGCAGATGTAAAGGAGAGACAGTTGAAGGTACAGAAAGGAGGTGATGACCAGTAGAAAGGGATGATAATGAGAGACAGAAGTGGTTCTAGGAGTGAAGGAATTGGAAGGGGAGCATGTAATATATCAATTGTGATCAAGTGGCTACATAGGTAAAGTGATGGGTGTTAGAGGTTGATATACTGAGGAATGCTTGGCAGGGCAGAGGAGGCGGGGCAGTGCCCTTCTATTGCCTTAAGCAATAACCAAGGCATAAAATCATAACCAAGGTAGTTTTACGACATCATTTTTGTGATGGATGTGTCTTCTAAAGCACAGCATGTAGCCAATCATCTCAGTTCTCTGTCATCTCCTCTCTAAGGTTCAGCATCTTGAGATCAGCCTTCAATACCTCATCCCATGTCTCCCACAAGTTTCACCCACTTAAAGCATCTTCTTTTTACAGATCTGCTCATCCATATGTATCACATGACCAAACCAGCAAAGTCTCTCTTGCACATAACAGCTGAGTCCCCTAATGCCTAATTTTTCTCTCAATCCATTAGCACTTTGTTGCACATGCATACTAATATCATACATCCATCAGAACATACAGCTTCATTCTTCTCTAGTTTACACGACCTTAGCATTCAGAGTACACAATGCTTGTGTACAAGCATTGCTGTTTGGACACAAGTATCATACGGTATGTTTTTCACTTACCAACAGAGGTAATAATGCTCTCCAAACTTTCTCCATCCTGTCCTTATTCTAGCACTATATTTTCAAAACATCTTCCTCCACTGCTAATTATGCCACCTAAGTAACAGAAACTATGTATTGCTTCAAGTGCATTCTCATGTATCTTTAGTGTTTATAGCTCCTATCCATATACAAATACCACTTTCTCCATTAATGTTCTTAAGACTCCGCTGCACCCCTTGTGTGACCATAGCTGACACTGGGTAACCATATGTAAATTCCTGTCTACGCCTTTTCTACATATCAAAAGAGCCATTTACCAGAAGAGAGTGGGGTCCTATCTGTTTCCTTGCTTATAGAACTTTGGTTTCAGCTAAGTTAACTTTAAGACCCTTTGATTCAATGTTTTGCTTCTATATGTTGTTTCTTTTCTAACTCAATTAAAGATTGTTGTATGAGAATAAAGTCATCAGCTTATAGTGGTTCCCAAAGGCAATGATATATATATATATCAAGGGTTTAACAGAAAGAACACAACAAAGTGAAAAAGTTAGACAAAAGCAGAGCAAACAGGCAAAGACACGATACACGCAATATAGTTGATTTTTCCTCATCAGCTAATGACCCAAAGTATCATAGTGATTTCGTGCCATTTACCATTGAGACCACTCAGTTTTAGAGACGCCAGAGCTCTTATTAAGCTTCTGAGAAAAAGCTAGCAAATGTATACTAAGACAGAAACAGAGAAGACATTGTATAAATACAACAAAGAATTATGCATTCAATTCCACTGTGTGGCACCTTGGACAAGTGTCTTCTACTATAGCCTCAGGCCAACTAAAGTCTTGTAAGTGGATTTGGTAATGAAAACTTAAAGCAGTCCAGTGTGTGTATCTTTGTCCCTCACCACTGATTGGTTTGTTTACATCTCTGTAACTTAGCAGTTCAGCAAACAAGACCAACAGAATAAGTACAAGACTTTAAAAAATTAGGTACTGGGATCAATTAATTCTACTAAAATTTCTCCAAGGCAATGCTCCAGCATGACCAGTCTAATGACTGAAACAAGGAAGATAAAATATATATATATGTCTGTGTATGTCTCACACACACAGACAATCTGTTCCTGACAATCCTCTTCCTCACACCATATCTTGCAAGCACCCCCTCCTTCATCCATCTATGCTCTCCATCTGCTGTACTCCCATCCCATTCCCTCTATGTCTAAATCACCCGTTGCCTCCCACTCTCCTTTTGCAATCCTGTGAACTTACCCACCCATTTACCTTATCCAATCCTTGGTCCCACTTTATATACACCTCACTGTAACTTGAGTGTACCCCTCTCACCACCACCACTGTCACATCTCTCTCTCTCTCCCCAAACTTCCCCTTCCTCTCTCCTGCAGAGGCGGCCATGTATCTCCTTTCCTACCAACTGAAACACCTGGTACAAAACCAACTTCCTCAATACTACTTCCCCACCCTCAGATGAGAGGTCTTGTCTTGTAGATTATTTGGTGACCTCACTGATGTTGGTGCCACGTAAAAAGCACCCCCATACACTATGTAAAGTGGTTGGTGTTAGGCAGGGTATCCAACCATACAAAACATGGCAAAACAGACTCCCATGCCAGCATAGAAAACGCACGTTAAATGACCATCACACACACAGAGGTGGGGCGAAATTAGTTACCTGAAGACGATTGAAAAATATACGTAATGAAAGGCACTAAGAAAAACAGAAACTAGTATAAATACGAAATTTACAATAAAGTATTGAAACTACTCCGGCAATAACTAACTTAAATATAGTTATACTCGCGGCAGATTTGAACTCAAGAGTATCGAATTCCTTATTCAATTGGCTGATTAGTTTTCATTATGACCGTATTCGCGCGCGTGCATTTGTGTGTGCACGTATATATTGTGTGTATTATACATTCTTGTGTGTGTGTACTACAGAGAGAGCGAGGACAGGTATTCACTATAATGGTTGCCAAAAGATTACACAACAGGTCTACTCCAAAGGAAAACTTCTATAACATTTGGCGATAGACAGGGAGTGGTTTGAAAACAACTTAATCACACAAAGTGGATACAAATATGACCTAATACGTCACCCGATAAACTTTATGGAAGAAAAAAAATTAACGTGATATGGGTGGAGGGATAATTGCGCCCATCACTGATCTTATCACGACCGTCACCGCCAGCACGTGCCTCTTAGCAACAATTAAATCGACGTGATTAATAGTTCATGGATCCACAGGAAAAAGGTGAAGAAAAGTTAGGTTATTTAAGATGCAGAAGAGGCGGTTTAATTCGAGATAGTTGCATAAATAAATGTATAGATACGAGAATCATTATTTTCTCCAAGTAATATAGATATGTCGTACTTGAATGACTCATAGGAATTCCAAAAAGAAAATAAGGTGAATGGTCATTCATATAAATGACGATTTCTTAATTGACACAATAAACTATTGTAAGAAAACCAATATGTAAATTAGTTCACATTGACACACGCATACACACTTGCGACACAGTGACAAACACTTGAATCTTCTCTGTACATCCACTATTTCTTTTCGAGGGGGAGGGTTGCGCGTGTGTATGTGTGTGCATTATATACGGCAACGATAAACAACTGAAAATGAGGCGAGCCAACGGGGGAACCTCTACGTGGTCGCTCGACGTTCTAGAAATAACAACCAAATCTCTCCCAAATTATACCACGTTACAACCTAAAAAAAGGGTAGGATAACAATATGAAAGAAGGGATGGTCATGGCTGAGATATCACTGATCATAGGTCTACTGGATTATTGCTGACCTGAGTTAAATAATAACAACTGAGAATAAGAAACAGCGAATGAAAGAGATAGAGCGACTGAATGAAAGAGATAACAATGTGTTCGCACGAGTGTATGTAGAAATGTATGTGTGTGTACTTTAATTTATGCATGAAATTTTTTATAAATTTTTATGAGAATAACAAAATAGGCAAATATTGTGTTGCTGTTGTAAGTATTGTTGTGTGCATTCACAAGTTCACATTTATTATTACACTTATCAAAAGGTAAGTGATAAGTAACAGACATCACCGGTGAAATACGGGGTGGAGGTACACAATAGTAACCAGACCATTCAACCCTGCTACCCTGAACTTCCCATTCTCTTTAGGTCAGGCAACGCGGGGTCATGGCTCTTAAAGAAAAACGAACTGAAGCGACTGTCAAAACGATATGTTTACTAAAAGGTGCAGACAATTATTACGGATAAATAATTATTGTTAAACGATAAGAATAGAAAAGTAATTATAAACACAACTGATTCTAGGTAAGTAGGGACATTAAAGTAAAAAGTAAACCACACATATACATAAACACACGCACATACATATATATTATATAAATACACTCACACACAAACCACGATCTCTAATCCTTTCTTATCGCATTATCACTATCTTTCATTCTTTCTTTCATCCAGTTGCTTTCTTCACTTCTTACAGAGATGAGCCAAGAAATCAGAACATCCACTTACACATTTCCAGTCGGGTCCGAACTGCTGGTGGCTCAGAATAAGTCTTCGGTGGGTCTGGCCTGTGACAAAGGAGAGTTAGTGTTCACCTTCCAGGCTGGCCCCATCTTTTCACGGGACAGTCGCTCTGAATTACACAACTGTCCTTCGTTCTTTCTCGTATTTTTTTAATCAACCCCTTTTTGTAAATGTTATTGTTGTCTTACAATGTCTTCCTTCTTTTGTCTTCCTCTTTTTAGTTCCCTTGGCGCTTGTTCACATTTTGTTTCCTTTTTTTTTTACTTTTCATGTGTCTTTATGAGATCTGTCTTTCTTTTTCTACTTTCTTTCCTTCCCTGCCGCACGCACTCCTTCCCTCTCTCTTTCATAATTATATTTTTCTTGTTCCTTTTCTCTCCCACTCCTCTGTATCTCACTATGTTTTGTCTTTCAGTTTCTCACTCTCACATTCTGTATCTCTATCTCTCTTTCTCTCACATGGTATGTTTTTATATATGTGTATGTATTCTTTTCGCTCTTTCCGCCACTCTTATACACACTGAAACACATACAGACACATACGTGCACACATACACACACATCAGCGGTCACACGCCAAACGTAAACAAAACGAAGGGACGTAACTCTGAATGGATTGTTAGGTGCTTTTTTTTCTCCTTTCTCAATTCTTTTATTGTGATGAGGAAGGAGAAGTCTGTAGTGAAAAGAGGGAGGAGAAAAAGAAGTTGTAAAGAAGGAGGAGGAAAAGGAGGCCGTAGTACAAAGAGGGAGGAAGAGGAGAGAGACTTTATTTAAAACTGGAACGAAACCGACGCCATATTGGATGGAATTAATTCGACTTCAATGAATAAATAAATAAACCGAATAATACCTTGCTGTTTAGTTTTTTCGTTTTGTTTATTTTACTGTGGCAGAGATTGAATTAAAGGACTGACACATTTAGATATTGATTTTCATTTATATATATATATATATACACATACATTCATGTATGTATATATATATATGTGTGTGTGTATGTATATATATATATATATATATATGTATATGTGTGTGTAAATAAGTATTTATGTTATTGTATCAAAATATTGAATTATTTATATTGTTATATGGAAATAATTTACGCGGGGGATATTATTGCGGTTCACCGTTTACAGGTACTTTCAGTGTTGTTTATTCTTCGATCAAGACAAAAACTGTTTTCAAAAAAATTCATTTCCAAAGTATGGCAGCAAAGCAGGGACCAATCTGTCATATGAGAACTGGCTGTTGCCGTTTGTTGGTGTATCATCAGTTGAGCAAGGAAACTGAACATACTTGCTGACAGATAATAGGGTTTGTTTGGTTAGCGTGTGAACATATCTGGCTGTATGCGGCTTATGTGTATGTTATGCGTATGCGTATATAATGCGCGTGTGTATGTGCAGCTGATATTTATGTAAGTGTACATTCGATTAATGTGTAGTTGTACTGGGTGTGTGTGTGTATATATATACAACTAACGCTTATACAGTGCGTGTATGTATGTATATATAAGGCTGATGCGTTTGTTGGATGTTTATAAAAACGAGTGATGTGTATGTACGTGTGAATTGATGTGTACGTTGTGCATATGAACGTGTGTAAGCAGCTGAGTTGCATACTGTGTATAACTGAGGTATGTATGCTTACAGTGTATATGAATATGAGTGTGTTTACTCTACGTTTGATGCGATTTTATATAAGTACAGTTTGTATGTTATGTAGCTATGTGTATGGATATACATTGTTTATGCAGTGTATTATTATATATAGCATATGCGTTTAATGCACGTCTGCGCGCTGTGGATGCAGTTTCATTGATTGGGGCGTGTGTGTGTAGTATGGTGTGGGAGATGTTTGTGTTACGAGCCTGCCACTGAATAAAACTGAATAGAGCTCAAGATGTGTGCGTCGGTGTTGGGAGTTGGGCGTATGCGCGCGCGTTTATCAGCTTATGTATATAGTCGTGCAATATCATATCTGCGTGTACCTGCACATTTGAGAGAGCTGTGTAAACAATATAGCATATGCACGCTCCGGTGTGTTTGTGTGTGTGTGAGTAGTCGAGGAAACTAATGTTTATATATCTGCATAGTTGATAGAATGTGTGTGAATATGTTTATCTGCTTTTTGAGTACCGAAAATGTGAATGCAAATGTATTTTGTGTATGTGAGTGACTCTTAAGCAGCTTATACGTCGTGTATGTGAATGCGACAAGCGGTAGTTTTATGTGTATGGATGCATGGAGCTGTATGAACACGTTTTGTGTTTGTTTTTTGGGGGTTTTTTTTTACATTAAGATCTGCTTCAGAGAACCAATGTAATGTATGTTTGGATGTTAGCGTGTGTAAAGGTTTAAGAGATTTAAAATGGTATCTATATGTGTGCGCGTGCGTTTTGCAAAATGATGCTTGGAGTAAACAATGCAGTTAGTATGCGTGCGCATATGCACGCACTCGAATGTGTGTGTATGTGTATCTATGTCTGTGTGACATGAGTTATATGATGTGCTTCGGGTAAACAATGTAAATGTGTGTGAACGTGAGATTTGTTATTCGCTTTAAACTATGTCTGTCTGAATGTGAGCGCGCGCGTGTGTGAAAGAGAGATAGCATGAGTTTTGTTTACGAGATGATTTGAGGAAAACATTGGCTGTGTGTGTATGCGTGTGTGAACGTGAGTCGTTGCAATTTGATTCAGATAAATAATGTATTTGAGGAGGGGGTGAGCCTGAGTTCGTTGTTTTGCCCTAAGTTAGCCCTTATTGAACAAAACCTATGATCAAAGACATTGGTCTTTTTTTTTCAATTATAGTGCATCTATTATCTTATACATTCGTTTTTTAAGACGCTGATTTGGCTGTTGTTTCTAGCAGGTCAAATGACCACGTAGTGTCTCCCTCCTTGACTCAGGTAAACAATGGTGTGTGTGTGTGTTTCTGTGTGTATATGGGCGTGCTTATATCTATACTGTATGTAGGTGCTTTGAGTTTTGTGCGCGGTTTTTGATTTAACAGAGAATATGTGAATGAAAAGCCGTTTAAATATGTGAATACAGACTGATAGAAAAGAAGTGAAAAGTAGTTATTTTTTAGTCTCAATTAAGATGTCATCGAGCAAGTTGTAACAGAAGACATTCCGGTTGTGACCATCCCAGCAGTTTCTCTCTAGTATTTTCATTAGTGAGCAAATCTCTTATTCTTAAATGCTGTGAAGATAGTGCAAACGATTGGCAAGGGGAACCAGATATTCTTCAACTTGCTGTGTTCAAAAATCAAAGTTGACGGGGGCCAACTGTTTTACACCCACCTGCTGCTTATCTGTCGTTTTGGGTTTAGGGCGGAGTATTTTTTTAATCGGGAAAGAAAGCAGTGCCTATGACCCATTACAAGGTCTTCAAGACAGGTGAGAGGAAGAGAGGAAATGATCCTCAAACCGGAAACCTAGTCAGAATGCTTACAATGGAGTGTACTCCGCTAAAGTGCCGGATGATGGTGTGAAACTGGACAAGTAATGTCTACCACTCAATTGAGGAAAGGCAAGATTTGAACTCAGAGCGCACAGATATCCACTCGACGTTCTTACAGTTTCGCCAATCGATTACCTTGGGATGACACTTTTTTATCAACCCTCGAAAGATTGACCTCAGAGCACAATGCATTTTATGAGTTAAGGTTGCTGGACCGACACCCAACACTCTTCTGAGGAAAGGCACCCCTTCTTTACACGAGTACCGGGTCGAAAGTTAAGTGAAACTCAGCAGTTGAAAGTTAAGTTCTTCATTCCTTGAGTTATTCTTCTATAAGAATGTAATTCTCACGGGCCTGTAGCAGTGGAGACCTCCGGCGTTCTTGGACCCCGGACCACATCCCTGCTCACCTCAAATGGGGCGGAGATGGCTGTCTGCAAGTGGGTGCAAGGTTGTGAGTCTGAGTGGCTGTTCCACCGCATCTTCCTCCAGGACAACGCCTTTTCCATTTTGTCAGTTGGGACCTTGATGCGATCTGACTTACAGGAAATTGTACATCCCACTCCTTAATGTAACGTATTTATTGGCTATTATTGATTTCGCCATTTCTTGTTAGGTCTTTTCTTTGTCTTGCACCTTTGTACTATCCTATGCATCTTCAGGATTTTGTGGTCAATAAAAGAAAAATTAAGATGCGTTATAAGAAGAATTCGTTACTCTTTAGAGTGCCTCTTCGGTTCAGTTTTTTTTTTAATTAAATTTTTTTTAATTTCTTGGAGTAGGCATGAAATCAAAGATAAGTACTGAAAGAAAATGGGTAAGTTGTTTGTGAATTTTAATAAAAGTGAACTACATATGCTTCATACATCATGGAAAAGGAAAAGGTTGTGAAAGTGGGTGGATGTAAAAGGAAATTAAATTTTTGGAACAATTTTTCCATTTTTTTTCGAGAGCCGTATTTTCCGTTGTATGAAACAAAAGAAAACTGAAGTAAAAAAAAAAAACTTCTATTATCCTTTCCTACAAGGTGTAGAAGGATTTTTTTTTTTTTTTAAATGGGTAGGATGTAATTTAAGGGATATTTCGCTGCTATTTCTAACAAGTGTATACGAGGCTCTCACATTGGTATGTTTTTAAAAGTCACTGTGAATATGTGAATGAGTGAGGGTGAGGACTACTGAATTATAAGGCATAAACAAAGATTTGCGCAAGGAAACGATAACGCTTGTTAAGGTATTTACAAAGACGTTTGAGAGAAATCGAGCAGGAAGTCAGAGAGGGGGAGAAACGGGGAGCAGAAGGCCAGAGGGCAAGAGAAAGAGAGGGAAGGCCGACTGTTAACAGGTGAATCCATAGATACAATGTGAAACTCCAGAGTTACAAATACAATAAGACGAGAGTAATTGATACATGTTCTCCCATTTCTTTTTATTTAGCAGAAACGAAGCATGAGATGATTGATAGGTGTAAAGTTATGATGTTGTAAACGTTAACTAATTATTAACATTGTTAGAATGGACTTAACCCCCCCCCCTCTCTCTCGTTTCCTGAACGGCCAGGCGTCGCAATATACTCTGAGCTGCGACGAAGTGAATCAACTACTTCCAAATGACTAATATATTATCGAACACACACGCACATGTATGCATACATATTTATTGGAGAGGTTGCGCGTGCGTTATGAGGCTCAAGCAGGCTACAAAATATATGTGAAATAAATGGTCCGTGTAAAATAACATCAATACAGACCCCGTATTCCTGGCTAATGAATGCCTCATACATTTGGCCAGAACACGCAACGCATACACACACAGACACTTTTTTAAAGCCTAGCAACAAAATCACCAGTGAACTATCTCAATATTTCACGTAGTAAACTATTGCAATTAACTATAAGCATATGCAAATATTTACTCTTCGTACATATCTATTGTAAACGTTTGTGTGCGCGTGTGTGTACATATATATATATATGTGTGTGTGTATGTACATGCATATATATATATATATATATATATATATAATAGATAGATAGATACATACATACATACATATATACAGGAAAAGAGTACATGTTTATCAAACTTTTTCGGGGAAACCGTTGACAGTGACTTTGAAGTTTCGATTAGCTTACCTTCGTTAGACTGTGTGTGTGTGTGTGTGTGTGTATATATATATATATATATAATATATATATATATAATATATATATAATATAATATAATTATATTGGTCTTGTAAACCAGGGGTCGGGAGTTCGATCCTCCCTGGGGGCTGGTACACAGCATATTTCGCTCCAATACTTTTTCCGTCCAACCCATGCTAGCAAGGAAAACGAATATTAAACGATGATGATGAAGAGGAGGATATATATATATATATGACATATGTACACACAGATATACATATACATGCACATACACACACAGGAGGCCAGTTAGTAAAGTCATTAGAACATTGGATAGATCGCATTGTTACAATCATTACTGCTGAGCGTACCCTGAGTTCAAATCCTGTTATGGTTAAATTTGCCTTTTATCCTTCCAGAATCAATAAAAACTGTTGTGATTATAAAATTTAAATTATGTAATTCTTGATTGTAATATATTATTGATTATATATTATACATTATTGATTCTTATGGAATTATTATTGAATTTTGTTTTCTTATTATTATTCTGTCTTCATATAAATTATTATTAACTAACAGTGTCTTTATTATAATAATAATAATAATAATTGTGTACAGTGCTCAGGTGCACTACAACTCATCTAAAGTGTATATATAATCAGGTGTAGTTTCGGCGGATTTCGGAAAGCATGAGGGCCTTAAAGGATGCAGTGTCGTGGCAGTCAACAACTGCCGCAGGCAGTTTATTCCATGCTTCAGCAACTCTGAGCGTGAAAAAATGTTTCCGAAAGTCATGGGAGCTGTGTTGTTTTCTGACTTTGTAGGCATGTCCACGTGTGTTAGACACATGGAGATCAAAAAGGTGTTCAGTGTTGTTGGTGAGGTGGTTGATAACTTTGTGGGTGTTTACCAAGTCCGTCGCCAGACGCCGGAGCTTCAGTGAATCCATGCCCAGGGAAACAAGGCGCTCAGAATATGGTAGGTGTCTGATGGAGGGTATGCGTTTGGTTGCACGTCTCCGGACAGATTCCAGGAGGTCAATGTTCTGAGCAAGATAGGGGTTCCAAACTGATGATGCGAATTCCAAGTGTGGTCATACCATAGCTGTATACAGTTTTAAATAGATGGCTGGAGAGCGGCTAACAAAAGTCTTGCTGAGTGATGCCAAGACACCCTCGGCCTTGAACAATATTGTGTAATTCTGAAATGGCTTCAATTTTTTACAGCTATGAATTCTCTGGGGACCACATTGGGAATCACTACTTTAAACAATACTGGATGAAATGAATATTGAAATTATTTACAAATTTTGTTAGTACATGAAACATGCTATAATTTACAAGTTCCAGTAGAATATGTGACAAAGATTATATTCCTAGCTGAACTTATCCCCTTCAAGTTTTTGTACCAGAAACTTCCATCCCTAGTCAATATTAACTCCAGATAACTTATGCAGGACATTTTCATATTAAAAAGAAAAAATTAAAAGGCTTTGATCTTTTTCTTTTAAACAAAAGAATTTTGATAAAAAAAAATATATAAAGGTATAGCTTTGTGGTTGGAAAATTTGCTTCACACCCATGGGTTTCTGGGTTCAATTCTGCTGTGTGGTACATTGGGTAAGTGTCTTTTACTGTAGTCTAAGGTTGATCAATGTCTTGTAAGTAAAATTGGTAGAATGATTCTATGAGGAAACCCACAAGATGTGTTTGTGTGTGTGTGTTCATTTACATATTTACTGCTCTAGTATACTAGGCTATCAAAGGTTACTTTCAATGAACAGACATCATTAAAATGGGACCCTGCTCTGTGTTTGAAATTATCTCTAATATTGATAGGATCAATGAAAGACACCTGAAGACAGTGCCTGAGCATGGTCATAGCACACTGACTGGAATTAATAAAAGAAGAAACAATTCTAGGTTTCAAAACATTTTTTAATGATAAACATTCAAATGTAAAGACAATGTTAAATGATTTTTCTGTGTAAATGTATGCATACATGCACAAATGGAATTTCCTTCTAAGTAGAAGTTCACCCGAAACAAAAGTCATGGAAATTATTAGGATGAATATTCTTTGGGTGGGAGATCAGAATAAATAAAAGAATGCAAATGATTGTGTCATGTAAAGTGGGATGGGTAGGTTGGTGAGGTACACAGCTGCCTTCAGAGACAACGGTAAAAAATCTTTGGTTTCATAATGGTTGAATCATTCGCCCAAAACAATGAGATTTTTGTTTCTTTTTTAAGACATGTAATAGTAGACATGTAGTGAGGGAATATTTATATTGATAGGAATCATTAATTAACAAGAAAATAATTATACATACATATATATATATGCTTTTCTAGGACTCTCCTTTTCCTTCTCTCCAGTCATTTTCCTCTTTGCTTTCTGACACAGAACAATGCTTGAAATGTCACACCCCCATCTTTTTTCCATCTTACTTTCTCTGAGCATCAATCTCATATATTCGCTGTGTACATCCTTTTGAATTTTGTTGTTTTTTACTTGCCTACATATATACATATCATCCTAACTCACACCCCACCCTTGCTTTCCCCACTCTCACCTCTCCCACCACACCACCATGCACACACTAGCACTGACTACTTCCCAGCACCCACACACACATACATGCTCTCATATACACACGCACATGGACCTTCGTTTTGGGATCACCACTACTTTATTATCTCCCCTTCTTCCTAGCTCTCCTATGTGACCCCTCTGTCCGGCATTTGCCATGATAGATCGCTAGCCACTACACATTATTTTCTCTCCCTGTTTCTTTCTGTTGAAGAATGTAGGCTCAAAATGTTAAAGACTTTTTCACTTCCCAAGCGTTAAACTAATACATCTGTTGTCTACACCACCTGTCTTTGTCTTTTGTTTTTTATATATACATATACACTCACACATACATATGTATATATTGTGTGTACAGTTAGATGCACAACTGCTACTGTTGAGTTTCAAACTCCATGCAGAATATCATCATCCAATCTGCTTCCAGTAAAGTGGTGTAGTTACTACTATACTTAGTGTTATTGAACATATATAAAATAATGCAATAAAGTGTTGTTTTGATGATATACTGAGGTGTTCAGCAATCAACTGCACTTGGAACATCTAGTGCAAAGGTTAAAAATTTGAAAATAAACACAACTGAAATGTATGGAGAAAACAAACTTGCATTTAATCATTTCTCCAGCATATATACAGGGTGCAATGGGTAAATTGTTGCCATTTCATAGTTTTAATTTCACACATGTGCATTGTTTGTGGTTGATTTTGTTAATTACACAGTATACAAAGGTTAGTTGAGCACCATCTGTGCAAAAAACAGTACCATGACACAATTTACTCTGCCAGAAATTTGGAAATGATATGCTGTACTGGTTGGCATTCGTGCTGGATGCTCCAGTAAAAACAGATGGTGAATGCATAGAACCACTGGCTTGCCATGTCCCCAAAATATGTATAGTGATAAAAATCAAACATCCAGCCAACATCATAGTGTTTGGAGTGATCACTAGCAAGGGCAATGTTATGCTTCCATTCATATTCCCACATGGTCTCAGACTCAACACAGAGGCCTACATCAAATGCCTGGAGGAGGTATATATATCGTTTTTAGAAAAACATAAATCCAGAGAAGCACGCTCTAAGAAGTAGAGTGGTCTATATTTTTCCTGGTGAAGGCCAATTTATGGGGTTATCCTGTCCATAAAGGGTTTAATTTTATGGCATATCATCAAACCCCAAGACCTGCTGACCTATGACCTCTTTAAAATATGGAAGGGAAAATCTGGATTATCTCCTTTTGCCATAGCTTCCGACCATAATGCTATCATTCAGCTGTGAAGGTAAATAATAGGGGATTATCTCCCTCTTCTGTTAGCTATCACCTTCTGGCAGTTCCCAAAAGGCCAGTAGAAATCTCCTAAAGTGCAAACATGGCCCAAAAATCTCCATTCTGGAGTTAAGTATAGCCCCTGGTTCGAATGAGTGCCTTAGGATTGTCATGCATTCAGCTATGCATAACTTGCAGCGTTTCATCCCGATAATATAGAGGTCTGAGTTTTCAAGGATTTTCCATAAGATGGAGTGTGAAACTCTGTCGTCTTTTAGTTGCCATATGTGGCTGGCCAGCGATGTTATGTACCTCCTTTCCAGGACTTTGAAGGATCCATGGTTGGAAAAATGAATTTCTGGTCCAACCAATATATTTCTGTAGACTTGCAGTCGGTGTTGTACCTATTATTGTTGTTCATGCCACTGTGGCTGCTGTTGATGTAGTTGTAACTGCTGCTGCTGTTGTTGCTATGTCAAAGCAGGAGCTGCTGGTGTTAGTGGTGGTGGTTGCATCAGTAATGTTACTGCCCCTGCATGTTACCAGCAAAGCATTTCTTTATGTTGTTACTAATGCTGCCATACATACACACACCTGTGGGTGTATGTGTATATATATATATATATATATATATATACATACTGGGTGTGATGGGTAAATTGTCGCCTTTTTATATTCTTAATTTTGCACATGCGCATTGTTGTTGATTTTGTCAGCTACACAGTATAGTAGGGTCAGTTGGGTACTGTCTGTGAAAGCTCCAATTCAAACATTTCACAGTGTTTGGGTGTTGATCTGAGGACAGTGCATGAACCGAATGATAAAAATTAAACATCCAGTCAACATCATGTTTTGGAGTGATCACTAGTGATGGCAACATAATGCCTCTATTCATCTTCCCTTTAATATTTCAAGATATTTTTAAGTAACTTTAGTAAATATATGTTAAAATAAATGAGATGACAATTTTATTTTCATTTTTGCATAATTTAGACACCAACATATTCACCACACCCTGTATGTATATATATATGCTCTGTGAACATTGTAAAGGCTGTAATATGACACAGATAGCTGCAAAGCCATGGCCAGCAGGTGTTCTGATTGCATCCACATGCCATAATTCATCCAACACCTGCAAGACAAGGTGACAAAAAATCTGAGCAAAGCAATCCAGACTTTTGTGAGTGAGATGAGTGTTGGAGCTACCACCATGAAGTTGGCCCTGAATGAGCGCCTTCTCTACCATTTATATAAGACCAAGACCAAAGAGAACTTCTTGAAGACAAAGTAACTGCTGAACAAGCTAAGACATTCTACTGAGCTGGGGAATATCTGGTTCTTCGTAGATAAAAAGAACAGCAAGGACCATTTGCACAACACCTAGAACAACAGATGGCTTGCATACAATCCTTATGCTATCCCAAATATGAAAATCAAGTACCCACAAACTGTGAGTCTTTGGGCATGTCTCTAGTAAGGGTGATGTCATGCTGGCTCACATTTTTGAACAGGGCCAAAGACTCAGTTCAGATGACTGTGTGAAACTGTTTGTGACTGTAGTCAAAACCTGGTTGGAGAAGGTTGCTTCTGAGAGGACATGTGTGGCAGCAGGATTTGGCATCTTGCCATACCTCTAGAAAGAGTTAGAAGTGACTTCACCAACCCCAATTTCCAGCTTCCTAGTTTCCTTGATTTTAATCCCATGGATTACTATGTGTAGGGCACAGCTAAAGAAGATACCAACTGCCTTGCCTGCAATACCAAGGCTAAACTGGTGGTCAAGATCAAGGGGTGTTTGAAGACATTGCAAGAAACACAGTGAGGAATAGATGTACTAGATTCTAGAGCAGTCGTAAAAGCTGAGGGTGGCTACTTAGAGTAAAATGTTATCTCCCAGTCATTATCTTGCTAATACATTTTGAGTCTTTAAAATACCATTGGATGGGATGTTTTCTTCTTCTTTTATGCAAACTGTCAAATTGAGCCCAAGTACCCTATATATATATGTGTGAGCATGTACATGTATGATATATATATATATCATATATAAATATATGTATAGGTATACATATAATCTATAAATATCATATATATATATATACACATATATATCATATATATATACACACACATATATCATATATATATATATATATACAGACACACACATATATCATATATATATACACACACATATATAATTATATATGTATATATACATATATATGTATATATATATATATCATATTTCTTTTTTTGCTAGTTTACTTTGTCTTTTTGTCTTCCCTCCTGGTGCTATATGAACATTTAATGTGGTTTTAGAGTCAGGTTTTGACTGCTATTTTCTGCGTGGTGGTATCTCTTAGATACCCTAAATTATAATTTTAAATATATGTGACCGCGTGTGTATCGTTGGCGATTTTTTTTCCACCGTCTTCCCTTCCTTGGATCTTTCCTTTTCCTATGTTTCTGACGAAGAGCTCTGCTTGTAACATTAAATCCTCCTTGTTTCTTTCCTTTCCTGAGTGTCCAATAACACTATACTTGTCCCACGTCCTCACGTTGTTGTGTTTTCTCTTTGGTTTCATGTTTGGATTAACTATATATATATATATATATATATATATATATATATATATATACATACATATATATATACACATCATATATGTGTGTATCATATATATATATATTGCATATATTATATATACATACATATATATATATCATATATATCACATATGTATACCTATCATATATATATATACATATACATATATATAAATATATCATATATATATACACATATATAAATATATCATATATATATATACATGTATCATATATATATATATCACATATACATATAAATGTATATATCATACACATATATATATATGCATATATATATACATGTATCATATATATATATCACATATACATATAAATGTATATATCATACATATATATATATATATATACATGTATCATGTATATATCACATATACATATAAATGTATATATCATACACATATATATATACATATATATATATATATATATCTGTATATATGATATGCGACAATTATTTGGTAACCATGATAAAACTCCGAGAATTGCGACATATTATATTTATAGAATATCGAGGTCTCTTTCATTCTTTTGTTGTCTTACCATTTCTATATATATATATATATATATATATATCATATATGTACAAAAATTCTATAATTATAATCAGGGGACAGCTAATTGCTTCACCATGCACCGAATTTAGAAATAGGAGTTAAATGCCTTTTCTACTACCAAAAAAATCCCCCAGACATTAACACGCTTTTTTTCCTGTGCCCATATATATATGTACATATCATATATATATATATATATATATATATATACATATATATATTTCAATCATATGTATATATATATATATCACACACACATATATATATATATATATCATCAAATCCATGTTTGTATTTGAATGTCTTGTTTGATTTACATGTTTTTCAAGTTAAGTATGTTTTAAATGAAAAAATGATTGAAGTATTCTTTCACAACCAGATGCCTTTCCTGTCATTAACACTTGACTGTGTTTTAAATAAGGAATCTCTTTAATTACACATGTCTTGAAAGGCTTGAAGTAAGCAGACAATTTGTCAACCAGAGAAATGAAAACAGCAATGTTTGTAGCTTGCAACTTTTATAGAGCACAAACATAAACAGATATACACACATATTATATAGATAGATTTCTTACAGGTTCCATCTATCAAATTCAGTCACAAGGATTTGGTCAATCTTGGCTATCATAAGAGATACTTGGTGAAGTTGCCATGCACTGGGACTGAACTCAAAACCATATGATTAAGAAGGGAACTATGTGCCTGTGCCTTCTATCAGTCTTTTCTGTATGTGTGCATATATATATATATATATACACACACACACACATATATAGTATGTAGATAGGGTTGTAATTGAAGCTGTGTCCTCGTGAAGCACACCTGCATATTCCAGTATGCCAACATTGTATGTAGATATTATAATTGTGTGAGGCATGTATAAGAGTAGAAAAATATTGGAAAATAATATTTGCAGAGTAATTACACATCAAAACAGAAACAGTAGACTGGAAAATATTTTTTTTATTATTTATTCACCATTGCACATGTTTCATTTTCTAATAGGAGTTAAAATATTATACATGTAAGAGAAAATTATAAAATATCTCTTATTAAAAGTTCCTCAGACAGCAAATCAATTATCAAGTTGAATAAAAAATAAGCAACGTTTTGAACCATGAAGAATTTGTACCAGATTTTTGCAGAATTTTGAAAATGTTTAACAAAAGAATGTTTAACAAAATTTTTGTTAAACATTTTTTTGCAGTTGTCTGATAACACAGATATAGACTTGCCCAAATGCATCAATAAATTAACATTTATATTTTTTTCACCATTGTTACAATCATCTAGAATGGAACTGTGAAAGCGCAATATTTGAGCAGTTTTGCTATTCAACTCCAAAAAAGGATGTAAAGCAGCTGAAACTGTTCGTGATATCAATGAAACCTATGGTAAGGAAATGACCAGTGAGAGGTCAGCTTGAAAATGGTTTAAACGATTTTGCAGATTGTGAGCATGGTGGCTGCCCATCTGTCATCAACGACAGTCAATTAAAGACTGTTATTGAGAAAGATCCAAATAAAACCACTTGAGAACTGGCAAAAGAACTTCAAGTTAACCAGAAAACTGCCTGCAACCATTTGCATGCAATCAGAAAATCAAAAAAGCTTCACAAATTTGAATGAAAATCAGAAAATGCTCATTGCTTCTTCTCCGCAACCAGACCAATCCATTTCTTGACCATATTGTAACTTGCAATGAAAAGTGGATTCTGTACAACAATAAAAAACGTTTTTTGCAGTGGTTGGACTAAAATGAAGCACCGAAACCTTCCCTAAACCCAAGCTCTTCAAAAAAAAAGGTTATGGTGACTGTTTGGTGGTGTACTTTTGGAATCATCCATTATAACTTTTTAAAATCTGGAAAAACCATTACTGCAGAAACATATTGTCATGAAATTGCCAAAATGGACGAAAAACTGCTACTCCTCTGTCCCAGACTGGTCAACAGAAGAGGGCCAATCATTCTTCATAACAATGCTTGACCACATGTTTCACTAATGATGCTCCTAAAGTTGAAGGAACTTGACTATGAATTTCTTCCCCACCCAACTTATTCCCCAGACCTTTCTCCTACCGACTACCACTTTTTCAAGCACCTTGATGGTTTCCTGAGAGAGAAAGAGTTCATAAATCAAACCGATGCTGAAAGTGTGTTCAAAGAGTTTATCAGCTCCAGAATTCCAGATTTTTATGTTACCAGAATAAACAAACTTGTAACTCATTGGCACAAATGTGTTGGTTGTAATGGTACTTACTTTGATGAATAAAATTTCCGCATTGTTGAAATATATTGTGATGAATTTCATGTTTCAAAACGTTGCTTACTTTTCACTCAGCATGATAATACTCTCTGATTTTCTGTCTGAAGACTTTCTAACAGAAGATATCTTACATGTTTCTCTGTCAAATACAATTTTGTAACCCCTATTAGCAAATGAAACATGTGTAATGGTGAATAAATAATACCAAAAATTTTTTCTCCTGTTTTGATTGTTATATTATATACAAGATATACTATATTATCATTAATTGATGGATGCAAAGAAATAAGAAACTTGAAGTAGTCAACTCCAAAATATAGTTGGGCTAGGTAGAGTGGGGAAGTAAATGTCAATAAGAACTAACTCAGTCTTGCCAAACAGATGCCAGGACCAAAAAGTGATGATGATGATGATCATGATAAATATATATATATATATACACACACACACACACACATATATATATAAACGCGTGTGTGTGTGTTTATATCATAATATGGTGTAAAAGAAAGAAAATGGTAAATCTAGTTGAGTTCCTCATGAAGATAACATGGATGCCACTTGAGCTCAAAAGATTGGCTGTTATGAAAACCTCCTCAAGGAATGTGAAGACACAGGCTGGAAAGCAGAGCATTTTTCAATCAAAGTTGGATGTAGAGGGTTTGTTGGACACAGTGTGAAGCAACTATTGCTATCATTGACCTAATTCATTGTAAAGCAAATACCACTATGAGTAATATCCAAACTACAGTGGAAAAGGCAAACCGCGGGATTTGGTTAAAAAGCAACAATGAGCAATGGCTAGATGAATATTGAGTGAAACCTGAAGCTTGATCTAGCAAGCAGGGTCTCATTTCAGTGAGGGGTGTCCAATGATGCTGTCAAGAGATAGGTCCCGAAATGGCAGGCATTCTCTCCTAATGGCCTCATAAACTTGCTCGCATCTGGTATGCAGAGCTTTCAACAGGTAACATTTGCATCTGCAGGTTGTTCGCAAAAAAAATATTAAAAAATATATATTTATGATCCACATTATCATCACTTTTCTATGCTGGCATTTGTTGGGCAGAACTGAGCCAGTACCTCCACCTCCACTCCCAACCGGGTTGCAGGACTACATTTTGTTCATACTTTCTGTTTGCAACATAAGTTTCTGTGTCTGGATTTAACACCAACCACCTTACAAAAAATGTATTTGTCCCTATCACAAATTAACAATTGGTGTTCTTTTGTTTATGTCCTTGCAACTTCACGGTTTAGCAAAAGACACTGATAAATATCAAACTTAAAAATATGTAGTGGGCGCAATTAGTTTGACTAAACCTTTCAAGGTGGTGCCCCATCATGGCCACAGTTCAATAACTGAAACAAGTAAAAGTGGTAATGTATGAATGTGTATATATAAGAACTACACACACAAACCTATCTGTAGATAGAATGACAAAGAGAGGAGAGACACAGGCAGTAATAGAGAAGCTAGTTATATTAGCCAGCAATTGTTTAGACTTTTTGAGAAAATCTAAAATATATAAGTTTAGTTGTATGTCTGTATCCTACAATGTATATTATTCTCAGACTTGCACATTATTTGAAATACAAAAAGGTCACAAATTTCCAGAACTTTCACATATATTGCTCAGCTGAAACTTGGCTGAGTGACCCAAGTGTCTTATGTTCAGTAATCTTCCATCTATTAGACAAGACAAACCTGTAAGCACTGAGGTGCGACTGGCTGCACACCTTTATTTATGATACTGAGAATGATGGATTTTGGTTCAAATAAGAATGCAATTATTTTGTTTCACATTGTTACAGTAGTTTGTTTCAATATTAAGAGTAATGTAATTCAATTTAAAAGATTTCTGATATCACTGTTAAAAACCAGTGTTCAATTCTTGTTTCATCTTAACTCTTTAGCATTCAGATTGTTTTGAATTAATCATGCATTTCCTGTAGCCTTGAGATTTCATTGATGTGATTGCTTATTTTTAGATTGACTTTCTAGGATAGGTGCATGAAGCCAGACCTGACCAGTTTGGACATAAAACAGGTAGAATATTTAGGCCAGCTATGGCCGGTTTAAATGCTAAAGGGAGAAACATGAATTAAAATCTTCCTCACTACATGGAGAGGAAGCCACTCTGTCATGTGTTAACATCATCAGATGATCTAGTTCCTATTCCCAATGTTTCAATGATGTGAAGTGTCATCATGTAGTCATCATCATTTAACATCCATGTTTCATGCTGGCATGGGTTGGACAGTTTGACAATGAAGAATTACTTGTTATGTCCAAATATACAATGAAACATCAATGTTTCATCGCATATATATGTGCAGATAAAAAAAATCATAGTGACTGCCTGCAAGCGAGTATGACTTAGTAATGTATACCATGCTTTCACTCATTATTTTAAGTATCTATATAGTTGCAAGCAGATAGACACTCTACTGACCTTCTCACCTTTATCTCATAATTTTGTTGATCCAAACACCTGATTAATAATTAAAGAAAGTAGTTATTTTACTAAGACTGTTCAAATTGATTATGTGTATTTCATTGGGAACATGACTATAAAAGAATTTAGCATCAAATTTGATTTCAACTTACATTTTCCACAGCTATTCTAACAACAGTGTAATAATACTTCTGTAACCTCTCAGAGGAAACATGACTCCTCCTTCACTCCTCTCCACCATTCATTTATGGTTTGAGAATAATTCTATAATTGTTGTAAACTGGAATGGAACTTACTCTCTTTCTGCTCACATCCATTCTCCATTTAATGCTACTTGGTTTGCATCTTTTAGAGAGATAGATTAGATATAATAAACTCAAAGAGCAACTAGAAAGTGAAAGTAGAATCTAACTTAGGATGTCTCATAGATAGTGGTGGCAATGGTGTTGGAGGTGGTAGATGTGGTTATCATGGCAGTGGTGGTGGTGGTGGTGGTGTAGTGGTGACAGTGGATGTGCATGATGGCAGCAATGATATTGTTGGTGTTTTTGTAGAGGTGGTGGCAGTGGATGATGTTGATGATGATGGTAGTAGTAGCATTGATAATGTTAGGATGTCTCATGGATGGTAGTGATGGAGACATTGCAGAGTGTAGTGGTGGTGAAATTGGTGATTTTGAATATGATGCTGGTATTGGTCTTGGGGTTATGGTTGCAGAAGATGGTTGTGGTGGTGGCATTGGAGGTTGTAGTAATGGTTGTAGTGGTGGTTGTGAAGATGATTCTGATATTGATAGTCTTGGCATTGTGGTGGTGGCAGAGTCAGAGTAAATAATAAGAGCCCAGTTAACACAAGATTCTTAAATTTCAGAGATCATAAGATAGAGAGCAAGAAGTTAAAAGTTCCAATACTGGCCCAATTCCTACACCCCAGATTCTTCAACTATTTTAGAAGAAAGGGGTTAATGGCAGGATAGAGATTCAGCTTAAAAATAAATTGTATAACAAAAAATACATAAATAAATTACTGTTCCAACGATGTAATTGTAGTATGTGTGTATATGTTTGCATGTGCAATTATATAAACATATATACATGTATGTATGTATGTGTGTGTGTGTGTATGTATGTATGGATCAGTCAATCTTCAGCCATAAGTGTGTATATATATATACATACTTATATATTCATACATATACATGTAGATGTATATTATATATATATATATATATATATATAAATATATATATATCGTATGTAAACATCTTTTATATATATATAATGTATGCATCTATAATACACACATTATAAATATATACACATATATGCATATGCATTAGAATATGTGTGTATAGGTGTATATATATATATGCATATATCAATATATGTGTTTGTGTGTATGTGTAAATAGGTAAATAAGACTATCATGACTTTGACATTTGTGCTGAGGTGATCATTCTTAAAACAGATATGATAGAAGTGAAAGTTTCTCCCTCCAGCCCTGACCATGTGAAGAATGCTCTACAATCATGAAACTTAGAGTCAAGTAAAAATAGTGTTATGATGTATCTACTACATTATAAATAAATTACAATTATTGAGAAGTGTTTGAATTTGGGTTTTCCCTTGCAAAAGATGAATGGTGCTGCTGCTGCTGTTGTGGTTGCTGCTGGTGATTTTGTTGCTGCAGTTGGTGGTGGTGTTGGTTGTGGTGATGAGCAAGATTATGGTGATGATGATGATGAGATTGTTGCCATGACAATGGCAATACACAATGTATTGAGTGCTCATATTCATTTTTTTTTTGTTGTAGAAAAATTTGCACTATCATCAAAGTTTTTTTATCTGCTTTCCAGACTGGTTTGGGTCAAATAGGTTGTTGCTGCTTTCGTAGATGAGTTGAGAGATTACATCTCACTCCCAAGTTACATATTTTAATATATATATATATATATATATATATATAGTCAAATTTTTGCACATATTGTAGATGGTTGAGAGTCTTCCTTGTTGTTAAAGTTAAAATGACCTGATTTGATCATCTATTATTTTTTTTTTAATAAACATTTTAAATAGCGTCACCCTGTGTAATTAATCATTTCAAACTCACCATTAAATTCCTGAATAAATTTAGATGACACCAGCCTGCTGGCTGTTTTGTGACCGATTGTTCTGCTGTTTGCTCTGCCTCACCCCGCATGACAGATTTGATGAGGAGTTTGCCCAGCTCGAGCTCCACCTTGGCGGGACTTGGAAGCCGCGAGACCAACCATAATTGGATTCCCACGATTCCCAGGTCGAAGACATCCAGGACGAAGACAATGCAAGGGGCTGCAAACGAAGTGCAGCTGAGCGGGAGTGAGCATGAGATGATGGGCTTGGTGTTGGTGGCGGTGTGGCTGGAACGGATGACATAGAGTTGTGTGAAGTTAATGATGCATTCATAGTTGGTGTGGAGGAGATGCTTGAGGAGTAAACTGGTACAGTTACTGTAGCAGCTCCAGCAGCAGTAGCAGCAGTGGCAACAGAAGTAGAACTAGACACTACATTAGCTGCAGTTGACAATGTTGTACTTACACTTGTTGACGAATTAGAATTATGAGAGGTGTTTGAATTCGGGTTTTCCCTAGCAGAAGATGAATGGTGCTGCTGCTGCTGCTGTTGTGGCTGCTGCTGTTGCTGCTGCTGCTGGTGATGTTGCTGCTGTTGTTGCTGCTGTTGTTGATGCTGTTGGTGATGGTGGTGGTGTTGGTTGTGGTGATGACCATGATTACGGTGATGGTGGTGGTGGTGATGATGGTGATGCGACTGTTGCCGTGACGATGACATGCTTGTTGTAGATGTGTCCTTTGGCAGCTGCTCAGGTGGCATTGCTCGACTGACTTCTTCACGAGTGTGAGAGCGCATGTGTTTTTGCATGTTTACCCGTTGAGTAAACCCTTTACTGCATACAGCACAGCTGAATGGTTTGTCAGCTGTGTGTGTATACTCATGCTTTTTTAGGTTTGCTCTCTGGCTGAATCCACGCTGACATGTGTCACACTTGAACGGCTTCTCTCCAGAATGAACGAGAAGGTGAATGGTTAAGTTGGCTCGCTGAGTGAAACCCTTTTTGCACACCTCACAGTAAAACAATTTACATTTTGTGTGCGTGCATGCATGATTGATTAAATGCACTCTCTGCGTGAATTCTTTACTGCAGATATCACATTGGAATCTTTTCAAACCCATGTGCATACATTCATGCTTTTTCAGGTTTGCACTCTGTGCAAAGGCTTTGTCACATATGGAACACTTGAATGGTTTTTCTCCACAGTGAATTCTTTCATGGTTCTGGAGATGAATCTTTTGACTAAACGTTTTGGAGCACACAAAGCAAGAATATGGCTTCTGACCACTATGGACACACTCGTGATTAGTTAAATGCACACGCTGGCTGAATGCTTTCGAACAAATGCTGCACTGGTAAGGTTTCACTCCACTGTGAATGCGTTCATGGATGATAAGATGGGCTTGCTGGCTGAATGCTTTGCAACAAACAACACAGACATATGGTTTTATTCCACTGTGAATCCGTTCATGACAGATGAGGTGTGCCCTCTGGCTGAATGCCTTTCGACAAACATAACACGCATAAGGTTTTATGCCTGTATGAATACGTTCATGGTTTTGCAAATGTGCTCTTTGATTAAATGACTTTGAACATATTGCACAAGAGAATGGACGTTCACCAGTGTGAACACGTTCATGGCTCAGCAGGTGAGCTCGTTGGCTGAACACTTTGCCACAGAAACCACAAGCCAAGTTTTTGAAACTCTCTGTGGCATGGTCCCGTTCATGGTTTCTCAAGTTTGCTCGTCGTGAGAATGCTTTACGACAGATTTCACACTTAAAGGCTTTGGTGCTTTCTCCAAATCGATGCAGAAATGATTTTCGGTGGTGCGATATCCCATAATATGAACTCGAGGTACCAGATGTACTAGCTATACCAGATGTACTAGGTGTGTCAGAAGTACTAACTGTGCCAGAAGTACTAGAGGTTGTGCCAGATGATGTAGTTTTCCAGTTGTCTTCTGGTAAAATTGTCCGACTATAATTGTCAGTTGAGGACATTTGTTTACCAACAGAATATGAAGACGCTGGTTCCTGGTACATGATAATTAGTATATGTTTTCTATTCTAATGAAGGAGCTTCCAAACATGAAATTTGGCCAAGTGGTTGGGTGTTAGCTTGTGACAAGTTTGTTTCTTAGACGTCCAAACTGATATAACAATATGTTTTTATCCACCAATAAAAATTAATTTACATAACAAAAGCTTGTCATTTCGTGAAAAGTTTTTTTGTCATTACTTTTTGACAGTCATATCTTCAAATGTTGTTCAAGTGAAAAGTTATGGTTGTATGAAATATTTCCGTAAAAAAAAAAAATATTCCTTTACTACTCTGTCAAATTTCCATGGAGAAGATATATTACATCTGTCATCTTCTGTGATTGGATGTAATTAGTGATCCGTATAGTTAATCATTAGAAAGATAAAAAGGATGTAAGATCCATTTAACAGGAAATTTATCAGGCCAAGTTGCAAAATTTAGGCTCCGCAGAATTAAAAAAGAATATGAAGCTTTGCGATGTAGGTTTGTGATCAAAGTGAAGAATAGTAAGCAAGCAACTGAAACGCTATTGTTAAATAGCCTGGTATATGGAGTTATAGATTTTTGTGAGAGTATTAGTGGAGACATTCAGTACCTTAATAAATTGGTTTTTGCAAAGTGCAACTTTTGCTATTTTCATCCTTGTAAGTTTAGATAAAGAGATCATTTGAAGACTTTAGTTATAAAATTCTTTAAAAGGGTACCAAAATCTTTCAATGAAATTTTTTTTTCTCTTTCAGGTATAGAATGTAACAAGGCAGTGTGTAGGAAACAGAAGTATAAAAGTGGTGTACTGAAGCTTCCATCATATATATATATATATGTGTGTGTGTGTGTATATAATTATCTGCCTAACATCAAAGTAGCAGTGATAATTCTTTTCCAAGAGTTTTAGAGTTTTCTGAAAGAAAAAGAAAGCATAAATGTAGTGAAAGATTTTGTAAGAATATAATTATTCTTGTTTTATATTTTTTTTTTCAAAAACAAAGATTTTTTTTCAAACAAAATTATAATTACATATGATTTCAAGAATATATAACTCATTAACATTAATAATAGATATTCATTTCACCAATCAGTTTCATTATTGAATATGTACAATATATGTCATTTTAGACCAAAGACAGATTAAATATATCAAATTTTAAAATTAGTCTAAAGATCTATGAAATTAAAAGTTAACATAAAAATGAAATATATGTTGATTTATATAAAAAAAAACAGCTTCACTGAGTGGTTACGAAGTTTCTAATTGGGAGAAAAATTAAGCAAATAATAATTATGCAGAAGTCCAACATGAGTGTGTGTGCTGCATGCATTCGCACATGTGTGCATGTGTGTGCCTATGTTATGTCACTTTTTCCCCTGTAACTCAGTAGTTTGACAATTGATAAAATTGACAGAAAAAAGCTTTGGGGTCAATATGATTGACTAAAGCCTTGAAGATGAGAAAGGACAGTGCCCAAAATATTTTGTAGGTGGTGGGATGAAGATATCCCCTGACCAGAGACCTGGCCTAAATGTTTACAACAGAGTGGACTCTACTGTGGAGTCTACTCCCAAGGTAGAGGGGAAGGAAGTTAAATTGAGCAAAAGATTAAGCTTGCCACCCAAGAACAGGAATGGTTTCTCTTCCAAGCTTGCACAGAGTTTCCATCAATTCAATTCCACTCACAAGGAACTGGTCGATCTAATGATATTGTAGAAGACACTTGCCCAAGATGCTATGCAGTGGGAATGGATCCAAAACCATACAGTTTTTTAAAAAAACTGCTCATGCACAGCGTCATATCTGTGATCACTGCAGGAGAAAGAGTATTTGAAGTACAACAGTCATAAAACGTACACAGTTAATTAGAAATGAAGATACTCTAGAATACTGACGACAGACTGAGAGAAACCCTGCTGCTTCTTACTAAATGTCATGTTTCCATAACAAGTAAGCCACAATGAAAGGGGTTCTGTATATTCAATGTGCGTCAGTTTTCTTTCACATTAGTACCTATCAATGGAAAAGTTAACAGCTTAACTCAATTCAACAATATATCTGGTTGGATCCTCATTTGGGAAATGTATAACTTACACAAATTTGCTCCAAAATTATAAGGTTCTATTGTCTTAATTTTGTAATTTTAAAGAGTGGTCACTAGTATATTTGGTCCTTCCAAAGCATATCTAATCAGAATTAATCCTCTTTTAATGTGAAATGCTATCAGTTGAGAAAGTCTGCTCTGTTGCAATTAGCTGTTTGTTAAAGGAAATGACAGCAGGAATCACATTCAAATAATTGAAGTTTATAAGTTTCTATGTCACCTCATGGGTGAATTGCTTTCTTTGTGCAACTCTAATGTAGGTAGATGAGAAATGAAGAGTACAAGGAAGAAACTGGATTCTTTCCACTCCAAACAGCGTTCTTCTTGACAGTCAATGGCCAAACAAAATCTAATGAATACAACTTTACAAAAAATGTGATTGCAAACAATCAAGCTTCAAGAATGTGGAGGTCTGTCTTCATAATGGAGTTCAAATACCTTGTAAACATCACACTAAAGAAATATTTTCAAGATACCAAAGTTCTAAAAATTGCAGGCTACTCAATCCAAACAGGGGTCTCCTACATGCTTGCTTGACTAATAAGGAATAACAACCAAATTTTTTCAAATTATGCCTTACTAGAGAACTACTAATGAACGATACCAATAATATCACTGCCTATGGATATTTGGGTGGTAGATTGACAGAATTTTTATAGCGTCAGACAAAATGCCTTGCTGTTTATTTTTAACATTCTGAGTTAAAATAATGCAGAGGTCAATTTTGCCTATTGTCACTCTGAGGTTGTTGAAATAAAGAACCAATCAAGTACTTGCGTTAGGGAATCTACAAATTTTAATGCTGTTTACTTTTAATACTGATGAGAGTGTAGACCGCAACACCAATCTGGTGCACAGTATTTTTATTAAGAACAGAGAGCCCCAAGTATTATTAGGTCTGGGAGAAAGGCAGCAATCTGGCAGAATTGTTGACATGCTGGACAAAATGCTTATCAGCA
>NC_043010.1:29730552-29743052 GCF_006345805.1 Octopus sinensis
CACTCCTGCGAATATATATATATATATATATATATATATACGTGGGTATACTTATCGCTGAGAAATGGGTCGTGGGTATACTTATCACTGAGAAATGGGTAGATAAAGTAATTGAGGTAATCAGAGTATGTGACAGAATACTTAAGATTAGATTAGTGCTTCATCATAGTTTAGCAACCATTATATCGGCCTATGCTCCTCAGTCGGGGCTACCCGATGGACAGAAAGACCAATTCTATGACACTCTACTGCAGACTACCTCGTTGACGAACAACAGAGACCTTCTCTTTGTGGCTGGTGACTTCAATGGTCACGTTGGACGACATGCTGGGGGCTTCCATGGTGTACATGGAGGCTATGGCTATAGTTCCCGCAACGAGGAGGGAACCAGGCTGCTGGAGTTCTGTGATGCAAATAATCTTATGATTTGCAACACTAAATTCAGGAAACCTACCAGCTATCTAGTCACCTACCGATCGGGCCAACATACCAGCCAAATTGACTACATCCTTGCCAGGCAAAGGGAGAGATGGCTGCTTACAAATGCCAAAACCTTCCCAGGCGAAGAATGTACCCCACAACATAGACTGGTAGTTAGTGACTTTAGGATCAGGACTAGGAGGACAACCAGAAGACGACCAACATGGAGAAGAAGGATCTGGAAGCTTAAAGATCCTGCGAATGGACAGAGATTTAGGAACATGCTACTTGAAGCCTTTGACGAAGTAGAAGGGGATAGAGTATCACATGGAGTAGAAGGCAACTGGACGTTTCTAAGGGACAACCTGCTGAGAGCCACTGACCAGATCTGTGGCTGGTGCAAAGTCCCCTCTCATCCCAAGGTAACGTGGTGGTGGAACAGTGTTGTAGACAGGGCTATTAGAGAAAAGAGACAGACTTGAAAGGACTGGAAGAATGGTGATAGCAGGGAATTGTATCAGACAGCCAAAAGGGAAGCTAGGAGACAGGTCTATCTAGCCAGAGGGGAAGCAGATAAGAAAAAATTTGCCAATGTTCTGTGCCGACAGTGTGTGAGAGAGAATTGCGATGTGGTAGGAGAGAAGTGTGTTTGCATGGAAGATGGTTCACTTGCGCTAAATGAGGATGTAAAGAGAGAGGTTTGGAGACGCCACTATGAAAGGTTGCTGAATAAAGAAAATGAATGGGATAAAGAGAGTCTGCCGAATGTTGACCCAACAGAGGGACCAGCTATCCGAGTTGACAGTTCCTTGGTAGTTAAGGCAATTAGAAGCATGAAGACAGGGAAAGCCCCAGGCCCATCAGGAATCACTGCAGAGATGCTCAAAATATCTGGTAGTGTCGGTTATAGCCTAGTCACACGAATAGTTAATCAGGTGATACACGAAGGAGTCATACCCAATGACTGGTGTAGCAGCATAATAGTCAACTGCTACAAAGGTAAAGGTGACGCCCTAGATACAAATAATTACAGAGGTATCAAGCTGTTGGATCAGGTAATGAAGATTACAGAGAGGGTCATAGCCCAACTAATTAGAGAGAGAGTTAGTTTAGATGAGATGCAGTTTGGGTTCGTGCCAGGAAAAAGCACCACTGATGCTATATTCCTGGTAAGGCAGCTGCAGGAGAAATACCTAGCCAAAGATAAGCCCCTGTACCTGGCTTTTGTTGACATGGAGAAAGCCTTCGACAGGATCCACCGATCCCTTATCTGGTGGTCAATGAGGAAACTAAGGATAGATGAATGGTTAGTGAGAGCTGTGCGAGCCATGTACAGGGACGCTGCTAGTAAGGTGAGGGTTGGCAACGAGTACAGTGAAGAATTCAAGGTAGAGGTAGGGGTCCACCAAGGATCAGTCCTCAGCCTCCTCCTATTTATCATAGTCCTCCAGGCAATAATGGAGGAATTCAAGACAGGATGCCCCTGGGAGCTCCTATCTGCTGATGACCTTGCTCTAATTGCTGAGTCACTATCAGAACTGGAGGAGAAATTTCAGGTGTGGAAGCAAGGATTAGAATCGGAGGGCCTTAGAGTCAATCTAGCTAAAACCAAAGTCCTAATAAGTAGGAAGGTAGACAAATCACAAACGCCTTCAGGTAGATGGCCCTGCTCGATCTGTAGAAAAGGTGTAGGTAGAAACTCTATAAGATGCACCAAGTGAAAGCTATGGACACATAAGAGGTGCAGCAATGTCAAAGGAAGGCTAACTAGGAAGATAGTTTTTGTATGTGGCAGATGCTCAGGAACAATAAACACTGAAAATGCTCTGAGACCAACTTCTGTCACTTTCCAGGGAGAAAAACTAGAAATAGTTGATAGCTTCCGTTACCTAGGTGACCAAGTCAGCAGCGGGGGTGGGTGTGCTGAAAGTGTAACTGCTAGATTAAGAATAGCTTGGGCAAAGTTCAGAGAGCTCTTACCTCTGCTGGTGACAATGGGCCTCTCGCTCAGAGTAAAAGGTAGACTGTATGACGCATGTGTACAAACAGCCATGCTACATGGCAGTGAAACATGGGCTGTGACTGCTGAGGACATGCAGAAGCTCACAAAGAATGAAGCCAGTATGCTCCGATGGATGTGTAACATCAGTGTTCATACTCGACAGAGTGTAAGTACCTTGAGAGAAAAGCTGGACCTAAGAAGCATCAGATGTGGTGTGCAAGAGAGACGTTTGCACTGGTATGGACATGTGGCGAGAATGGATGAAGATAGTTGTGTGAAAAAGTTCCACACCCTAGCGGTTGAGGGAACCTGTGGAAGAGGCAGACCCAGGAAAACCTGGGACGAGGTGGTGAAGCACGACCTTCGAACTTTAGGTCTCACTGAGGAAATGACTAGAGACCGAGACCTCTGGAAGTATGCTGTGCGTGAGAAGACCCGGTAGGACAAGTGAGACCATAACCTAAGGCCTTCTACACGGGATGTAGCCAGTTCACTTATGCATACCTTCCCTTCTTGGGACACAAAACTCTACTTGTGAAGACCTGTTGAGGCAAGTGAGAAATCAGAATCGAAATCGATCAATGGAAATTGCAGCTGAGTTACCAGTACCGGTGGCACGTAAGAGAACCATCCGAACGTGGCCGTTGCCAGCGCCTCCCCGACTGGCCTCGTGCCGGTGGCACGTAAAAAGCACCATCTGTTCGTGGCCGTTGCCAGCAGTGCCCTGACTGGCCTCGTGCTGGTGGCACGTAAAAAGCACCATCCGTTCGTGGCCATTGCCAGTATCGCCTGGCCCCGGTGGCACATAAAAAGCACCATCCGTCCAACCCATGCTAGCATGGAAAGCGGATGCTAAACGATGATGATGATGATGATGATGATATCATCATCATCATCGTTTAACGTCCGCTTTCCATGCTAGCATGGGTTGGACGATTTGACTGAGGACTCGCGAACCAGATGGCTGCACCTGGCTCCAATCTGATCTGGCAGAGTTTCTACAGCTGGATGCCCTTCCTAACGCCAACCACTCCGAGAGTGTAGTGGATGCTTTTATGTGCCACTGGCACAAGAGCCAGTCAGGCGGTACTAGCAATGGCCATGCTCAAGTGGTGTTTTTTACGTGCCACCTGCACAGGAGCCAGTCCAGTGGAACTGGCAACGACCTCGCTCGAAGGTTTTTCATGTGTCACCGGCACAAGTGCTAATGAGGTGATGCTTGTAATGATCACGTTTGAATGGTGCTTTTTATG
The DNA here is from genome assembly GCF_006345805.1 of Octopus sinensis. NCBI lineage: Eukaryota > Metazoa > Mollusca > Cephalopoda > Octopoda > Octopodidae > Octopus > Octopus sinensis. The sequence continues at coordinate 29,734,228 of NC_043010.1, forward strand.
TGCCACCAACACAGAAGCCAGTCAGCTGCTCTGGCAGCGATCATGCTCAGATGGTGCTCTTAGCACTCCACTGGCATGGGTGCCAGTCATTGAATTTGTGAATTTGATTTGATTTCGATTTCACTTGCCTCAACAGGTCTTCACAAGCAGAGTTTAGTGTCCAATGAAGGAAAGATACACATAAGTGGACTGGTTACACCCCTGGCATAGGCCAAGGGTTATGGTTTCACTTGGCTTGCTGGGTCTTCTCATGCACTGCAAATTTCCAAAGTTCTTGGTCACTAGTCATTGCCTCAGTGAGGCCTAATGCTCGAAGGTCGTGATTCACTACCTCATCCCAAGTCTTCCAGGGTCTACCTCTTCCAAAGGTTCCCGCAACTGCTAGGGTGTGGCACTTTTTCACACAGCTATTCTCATCCATTCTCGCCACTTGGTCATACCAGCGCAGTCGTCTCTCTTGCACACCACATCTGATGCTTCTTAGGTCCAGCTTTTCTCTCAAGGTACTTACACTCTGTCGAGTATGGACACTGACATTACACATCCATCGGAGCATACTGGCTTCATTCTTTGTGAGCTTCTGCATGTCCTCAGCAGTCACAGCCCATGTTTCACTGCCATGTAGCATGGCTGTTTGTACACATGCGTCATACAGTCTACCTTTTACTCTGAGCGAGAGGCCCATTGTCACCAGCAGAGGTAAGAGCACTCTGAGCTTTGCCCAGGCTACTCTTATTCTAGCAGGTACACTTTCAGTGCACCCTCCCCCGGTACTGACTTTCTCACCTAGGTAACGGGAGCTATCAACTATTTCTAGTTTTTTCTCCCTGGAATGTGGTGGAAGTTGTTCTCTGCACATTTTTCAATGTTTATTTCTCCTGAGTATCTGCCACATACAAAAACTATATTCCCAGTTAACCTCCCTTTGATATTGCTGCACATTTTATGTGTCCATAGCTTACACTGGGTATATCTTATAGAGTTTCTACCTACGCCTTTTCTACAGATTGAGCAGGGCCATCTACCTGAAGAGATTTGTGGTTTGTCTGCCTTCCTACTTATTAGGACTTTGATTTTAGCTATGTTGACTCTAAGGCCCTCCGATTCTAATCCTTGTTTCCACACCTGAAACTTCTCCTCTAGTTCTGATAGTGACTCAGCAATTAGAGTAAGGTTGTCAGTATAGAGGAGCTCCCAGGAGCATCCTGTCTTGAATTCTTCTGTTATTGCCTGGTGGACTATGATAAATAGGAGGGAGCTGAGGACTGAACCTTGGTGGATCCCCTACCTCTACCCAGAATTCATCACCGTACTCGTTGCCAACCCTCACCTTACTGACAGTGTCCCTGTACATGGCTTGCACAGCTCTCACTAACCATTCATCTATCCTTAGTTTCCTCATTGACCACCAGATAAGGGATCAGGGGACCCTGTCAAAGGCTTTCTCCATCTCAACAAAAGACAGGTACAGAGGTTTATCTTTGGCTTGGTATTTCTCCTGCAGCTGTCTTACCAGAAATATAGCATCAGTGGTGCTTTTTCCTGGCATGAACCCAAACTGCATCTCATCTAAACTGACTATATATATCTATATATATACATATATATATAAAATCGAAAAAGAAAAACAAAGAAAAAAACAACAACACAAGGACAAGGTACATGCAAAGTATTAAAAAACAGAAAGGTTGTTTTAGATTTCAAGCAAAGCTCTTCTTCAGAAACAGGAGACAGAAGAAAGAGAAAAGAAGATGGAGGAAAAAATATCGCCAACAATCCACTTGTAGCTACATTTTGATTTTTTTATCTTTTTACATTTTTCAGTCAATATACTGCAGCCATGCTGGGGCACCACCTTCAGAAATTTAATCAAACAAATTGACCCAGTGTCTTTTTCTTTCAAAGCCTGATACTAATTCTACTGGTCTCTTTTGTCCATCTGCTGAGTTATAGTGATGTAAACACACCAACACCAGTTATCAAGTGGTGGTGGAGGGGACAAACACACACATATACACAACAGGCTTCTTTCAGTTTCCAACAACAAGATACACTTACAAGGATTTGGTCAATCCAAAGCTATAATAGATGTGCCCAAGATACCACACAGTATGGCTGAATCTGGAACCATGTGGCTGAGAAGCAAACTGCCTACAACTCAGCCACACACATATAGATTGGGATAAAGTATCCAGGTAGATACCATTCGAGCACTCAGTAATGGCAAACCACATTGAGTGTTAAGGAACACTTAGGATTACTTAAGGTAAGCACTCCCAATGTAATTTATCTGATGGGTAAATCCTGGGTCACTTCACTGGATTGAAACATAGCCATCTCACAATTGTGAGATGTCTATGCAACAGAAACATGCTTCAAACACATTTAAATCAAAAATGCTGTGTAATTGACTACAAAAAAAATGTAGATGTTTGAAAGCTGAATTCATTGTAATTGTCTTAAGGCGCATGGCTAAGTGGTTAGAGTGTCGAGCTTAGGATCGTGAGGTTGTGAGCTCAAATCCCGGACCGGGCTGCGTGTTGTGTTCTTGAGCAAGACACTTTATTTCACGTTGCTCCAGTTCACTCAGCTGTAGAAATGAATTGTGACGTCACAGGTGCCAAGCTGTATTGGCCTTTGCTTTTCCTTTGGATAACACTGGTGGCGTGGAGAGAGGAGGCCGGTATGCATGGGCGACTGCTGGTCTTCCATAAACAACCTTGCCCGGACTTGTGCCTGGGAGGGTAACTTTCTAGGTGCAATCCCATGGTCTGTGTCGTGGCTTAAGGGGGTCTCAGAAAATACACACACACACACACATGTATGTAGCGGGATGTGTAGCAAAAGGTGTTGTTGATGCAGTAGATGAAGATAAGCATGCTGAATGACATCAAAGTAAAACAACGAGGAAAGCATCAGAATGTAGTTTCAATAATTTATTTGCTCAACATTTGCATTTACGTGTTGGATACACAAAGTTTGATTCACAACATCAATGAAGCTACCAACTGTTTCGAGTTGGCAACGTAAAAAGAAACAACAGGAGAAATAGCATGTCAATGTAATGAGGTAGTACAAGGCATGTTTTGTGTCTGTGTGCACGTTAGTTATTTGGTCGTGTCGTGTTGTCTTTCTGTCCGTATTCTGCTGGTCACTGCTTCCTCATGGCCTGCCATTTGGCTTTCTCTCTTGACTGCTTGCCTGTTGCTAGTTGTCTAACTGTATTTATAATGGTCTTCCTAGCTAGAACAGACATACCATAGGAGTAATTTTTACTTATGTAGGCCTTCTGCTGTCCAGTTCAACCTTCAGTGACATAACTCAGGTCAGAGGTTGAATGGAAATCCATCCATCACTTTTTGACAGAACAAAGAAATTTCTTTCATGCTTGTTTGGCCAGTGGTAGGTTGAGTGAGCAAGAATCCTTAGATTCAGTTTCAAATCTCAGCTTGGAAATTGAAATGTTAACTTTTTGGAGTATACATACATATACTCTTACTTAGCCCTTCCTGAGATTTGAAACCAAATACACCTGCTTGTGGCTTGTTAAAACAAGCAAGAAAATCCAGATGATTGATGGGGAAACACTTGACCCCCAAGAACCTATGCTGATCAAGGAGAGGTCAGTCCTTTGGTTAGGGTTTGACCTACATTACTGACTATAGTCTATATAACAGAGAGCATTTCCTATCTCTCTCCCTTTTGTATCAGCCAAACCAAGGAGCAACAGCCTCTTTTGCATCAGCCATAACCAAGAGCAGCACTTTCCCTTTGCCCTCACTTGACATACAAAAACAAGCTTTTGGCCATAAAAAAGACGATGCCACCTTTATCTTCTCTTCCTTTCTAGTCAGCACTGTGCATTCCTTACTGTTTCCCTCTCTGCTGGCAGACAGCAACTTCTACACTACCAACTAACAACCAGTGAGCAAACTTGTTGTCACTGCCACTACAATTACTGCTGTATCTCTAACTACATGTTGGGCAAATGAATAAATATATGTAAATAATATTTCTTCCTTCTTGGTGTTGATTCTTCGATGTTTACTGGTTACTCCAATGCAAGAACCTTCAGGTGTTACATCTCCACGCTACATTTGGTAGTCAGCTGCATCATATCAACATGATATGGCATGTCACTTCAGCTCACTACAAATGGTGACCCCGACATGATTCTACATGTTCTGTATCCGTTACATTGCACATCATTTCGCTGCATCGCACGACATTGTGAAAACAAATAAAACAGCCTTCATCATATGCCTATTACATATATATATATATATATATATATATATATATATATATATATATATGCATATATATAATATATATATATATATATATTATATATATGTGCTACATATATATATATATATATATATATAGGCTATATATATATAATGTGCTTACATATATATATATATATATATATATATATATATGAATATATATATATATGTGCTTACATATATATATATATATATATATATATATATATATATATGCATATATATATATATATATATGCATATATAATATATATATATATATATATATATATATATATATGCATATATATATATATATATATATATATATATATGATATATATATAATATATATATTATATATATATATATATATATATATATATATATATATATATATATATATGTATATATATATATATATATGTGGTGTGCTTACATATATTATATATATTAATATATATATATATATATATATGATATGTATATATATATATATATATATATTATATATATATAATAATATATATGTGCATATTTATATATGCTTACATATATACATACATACTACATATTATATATATATATATATATATATATATATATAGTTGAGTTGAAATGTATTCCATTAGGAATGTATTAGAGTACAAAATAGAGATCTTAGAATTACCAAACAGCCAGCAGTATTACAGTATACTACTAATTCTAGGCTTAGGCATTCCTTGTGTGTGAAAATAAAAAGGAAAGAAAAAATAGAGTCAAAAAGAAGAGGGAGTGTGATTTGACAGCTGTCTCATAACCACTATACATGTTTCAATACAACATAGATCCACATATATACAGGATTTGAATTTAAATTAAGTCACAGTTTACCTGTATAATAGGACCTAGTTGTATCTTCTCAGATGATATATAATCACTGTCTCCGTAAGTAAATGTTTGATTTCAATGCTATCACATTCAACTGCTTCCTATATGGAGATTATACAAGTAAAACACATGGTGAAAAAATGTATATGAAGTCAAACAATTACAATCAAAGAATGTGTACAATAAAAATCAACACATCAACAAAAGAAATGGAAGAGGAGCTACCAGTTCAGAGTAATTCCTTTATCAAAGATGAGTAAAGGAATAAGAGACGTTGATGAAAAATAGAAATGATACCAAATTTATGATGTTTACATTGCAGCTTAGTGCAAAAAGGAAGTTGGAGTGTGGGATAGGAGGGGTGGCAGTGGAGACACAATCTGGTTTATAGTGAAAGTAATTAGGGAAGAAAGAGTGAGAGTGAGTGAGAAAGAGAGAGGAGAGAGTAAGTGGTATTTGTCGAAATATCTGTGATTTAGTTCAGGAGTTCCATCAATTTGAAAACCTTGAGATGAAAATCTCAGGCATTTAGGTACTTTATTTCAACTTGTAACTTATAAGCAGCTTTACTTGGATTTCATTCCATTTAATATTGCAGAGTAAGGAAAAGATTGCAATAATAAACATTCTATATTCTCTAACACATATATTACACACTTCTGGTAAAACTGTGTGGGCGTATAGCTAGTTGTGGGAGCTGTCCTAAAAATATCATTGTCAATGCCATCTTATAAGTGTATAAGTTCTTTGAATGTAATTCTATTTGATTCATATAGCACAACTGACTAAATTTCAACATGCGCATCAAAAACATACAGGTGAAGGACATGTAATGTTTTGGCACAGCCATTTTGGTACTGCTTGTTTGGCATCGCTTATTCGACACTGATTTTATTTGACATCAGATGTTTTAATGTTTCTCTCATTCTCTGTTTATTTGTCTGAGCATATTTCTCTTTAAATGTATGAGGAGAGGGAAAGTGTTTATGTTAATAATGTTCAATTAATAAATTATAATTTCTCTTTCTCACTCTTTTTATTTGTATGCGTATATTTCTGCTCATGTATGTAGTGTATGAGTGTTTGCCTCTATTACCAAAACGTCGTCACCAAAACAGGTTGTATGTCCAGTCAGCTGTGCTAAATCAGCAGTGTCCAAACAGCTGTACCCAATTACCAAATTCTGTCTGGTGAAAAAGAACTTGATAGCAATAAAGATGGTTAAAAAAATTATTTGCAATCATCAATTGCAAAGCATAATATATTCCATATCCATATGTGATATAGTTTGGGGAAATGAAGTGATCCTCACCATCTTATGGTACATCAAAGTAGTATACATCTTCATAAACAAAAAGCAAAGGATACTGTAAGACATCATATGAACAATGAGATTCATGGAAGAATTTTATACTGCTGTTACAACACTTCCAAAACAATATCTCAGATACCCTGATCATTTGCAACAATAATAACTGTTACTGTAATACACTAAGAAACCTTAAATCAATGGAAGTGCTATCTGATCTTTTTTCGGTGTTGACGGAACTTGAAAATCCAGAGTTGAAAGTACATTTTAAAGCACACCAAAAGCATCTGACAAAAATTCTTTATATGAAGCACTTGAAATATCTTCAAAGACTGTGCATGTGCAGCTCTTGTTGAAACACTGTACTTCTTTTTGACATATATATATATATATATATATATATATACACACATGCATATATTTATGTTTGTTTTTATGTTCAGTTATAATAAACACAAATTTACATTAATCTGATGGGTTACTCTATACTTTTGTAGAGACCAAATTTATTACTCTTAAACAAGAATGTTGATGACAGTGACTTCAAAGTTTTGACCAGCTCACCGAAAGGCTACATAAAAGCAAGACGAACTCTAATGCATCACAAACTGACAATGGCTTAGCTGGCTGAAACTTTGAAGTCACTGTCAACAAAATTCTTGTTTAAGAATAATATACGTGAGTGTGTATATATATATGTGTGTGTGTGTGTGTAAAAACTGTGGCCCTTTATTTTGTAAAGGTTGGAGAGAATACCAATATTTTGCGATAAATTTGTCCTCGTGCTTTAAAAATTATCGTAAACTCAATGTCTCCGAAAATTTTTGCCCCAAATGATGCCATTTGCAAAGTACAATTGTATGCTTGAAGATTTTGATTCTTAAGGAAGGCAGTGGGCTGGCAGAATTGTTAGCACGCTGGGCAAAAATGTTTTGTGGCATTTTGTCTGTCTTTTCATTTTGAGTTCAAATTCCGCTGAGGTTGACTTTGCCTTTCATTCTTTGGGGTCAATAAAATAAAGTACCAGTTGAGTACTTGGGTCAATATAATCAACTTATTCCCTCCCTCAAAATTGCTGGCCTTGCACCAAAATTTGAAATTAATATTTTGATTCTTAAGTGGTATGCAAAAATTTTGTTCATATAAATTCCAAGTTCTGGTAACTCAATCAGAAGCAAATGAACAATGTATGCCCAATGATTCCTTGTCACATTTTATACAGAAAGTCCAAGGCTAGGATTTTCTCAGATGCATAACCAAGATTAGGATCAGACTGTTGTGCGAATGTTGCTTCTACTGCTGCTGCTTTAACAATCTTTATTCAATCAATATATTCAGTAAAAATGGCAATGGAACAGCCTGCTTGTGAAATTAATGTGCAAGTGGCTGAGCACTCCACAGACATGTGTATCCTTAATGTAATTTTCAGGGAGATTCAGTGTGACAAGGCTGGCCCTTTGAAAACAGGTACTACTCATTTTTGCTAGCTAAGTGAACTGGAACAACAGGAAATAAAGTGTCTTGCTCAAGGACACAATGTACCACTGGGAATTGAACTCACAACCTTACAATTATGAGCTGAATATCCTAACCACTTAGCCACATGCCTTTACCAGTCAATATATACTGAAAGTATAACAAGGTAGTCAGTACATGGTCACTCAACATGTTAGAAATAGCAGCCAAATTTTTCTCAGCTTGTCTTAGAGAATGACATACAATACATTAGACACTAAACTCTGCTTGTGAAGACCTGTTGGGGCAAGTGAAATCGGAATCGAAATTGAACCAATCCTATGACTGGCACCCGACAGTTGCCAGTGCTGCTGGACTGACTCCCATGCAGGTGGCAAGTAAAGAAACACCGTTTCGATCCTGTGCTTGAGGAGACCTATTGAGTCAAGTACATCAACATCAAAAATCAATGGAAATTGTATTTGTGATCCCTGTGCCGGTGACACATAAAAAGCACCATCTGAACATGGCCGAAGCCAGCGCTGCCTTGACTGGCATCCGTGCCGGTGGCACGTAAAATGCACCAATCCGATCGTGGCTGTTGCCGGCCTCGCCTGGCACATAAAAAGCACCCACTACACTCACGGAGTGGTGGGCGTTAGGAAGGGCATCCAGCTGTAGAAACACTGCCAGATCAGACTGGGGCCTGGTGCAGCCCCCTGGCTTCCCAGATCCCAGTCGAACTGTCCAACCCATGCTAGCATGGAAAACGGATGTTAAACGATGATAATGATGATGAATACATCTCTCAAATAACATGGGAAGGTTGCATAGGTGTTTGATCAGGGACAACATGGCACTAAACAACAATCCTGCTGCTGCAACTTCTCCACCTACAACTACTAGTACCACCACCAGTG
>NC_043010.1:29748052-29805552 GCF_006345805.1 Octopus sinensis
CAAACAGTACGGTGGTTTGTATGGCAAAGACTGCCACTCATGTGTTTGAACTTTCTGATCACAGCGCTGTTCCAGTAAGGCAAACAACTAGGACCTTCATCTCTGACCTTTACTAACAGACAAAGGCCTCATATATATATATATATATATATATATATATATATATATATGTATGTATGTATGTTATAGCTAAAATAATAATTACATTGAGCATTTTTATGTACGTACACACACATACATATAAATACATATACATACATACTTTAATTCAAGTATACATATGTATATGAAGTATATATATGTTTAAGTGTATGCATAATTGTGTGAGTGTACTTTCCAAACATTGTACAAAAGCCTTTGACTGAATCTACACCTTTAAAGGTAAGAAAAAAACTCATCAGAAAGGCAGTTTACTTGTGATTTTCATGGAAAATAGCAGATATTAGTGATAGAGGGGGACTGTTATATCCTTTGTCTAATAGTTTGTGTATAACTGAGTGTGATGCTACACCTAAGGGGACTGGGGTAAACAGAATATAAACTACTATGCTTTAATTTATTAACCTTAGTATCATGTAGTTCAGCACAGGTGTGTCAAGACTGTCTGTATAGAATGAACAGGAGAACAAACAGTCTGTCGAGAAGAGAGGAAGAGAAAGTAGGAGAAATGAAGATTGTAAATGGGAAAAAATGGAAGATGTGAGTAAAGAAATATGAGAAAGAAAGAGAGAGAGAGAAAGAAAGAAACAGGCAAACTGGCATGTATGTGTAATTTGTATATATGTGTATATATGTGTGTGTGTGTGTGCATGTGTGTGTATATGTATGTGTGTATATATATATATGTATGTATGTATGCATATATATATACACACACACACACACACACATATATATATATATATGTGTGTGTGTGTGTGTATATATATACATATTTATATATATAGAAATAGAGGGTGGAGCAAGGGAGAGAGAGAGAGAGAGAGACAGCGAGAGAAGGGGAGATTTACTAGAGGAAAATATCATGTTGCAAGAATTGAGAGAATAATAAAAGAAGAAAGAGGGAGGTAGAGATGAGAGAAAATATCTATAGATGTATGAAAACACAAAAATGCCAGCTAGAAAGAGTGAGAGAAATTGTGTATGTGTGTGTTTGTTTGAAATGAAAAATGAGAGAATGTGTCAGATTAAGAAAGAGAGAGAAAAGAAAATATACATGAACAAAAGAAAGAGATAGAGAATAGCAATAAGAAAGTTTGTAAGAGCAAAAAAGAGAGAGAAAGAGAGAGAGAGTGAAAAGGTGAAGAAATGCAACTCATTTATAGTAATGGACGGCAAGCAGTTTGTAAAGCATCAGATATCAATCACTCTCTCTCTCTTTCTTTCTCTCTAGCTCTCTATTGCTCCCTTTCTCTTTTCCTTGATACACAACAATTCAGTCACTGGGCTGAGTATGAGAGGAGGTTGTTTGTCCTTGGGTGCTGGAGTCAGTAATCTTTGGGTTCATATTTGACTGGTTTGACATGCCAAGCCCTGCTGCAGGGAACATTTGCAGAGCATGATAAATATGTGTGGTGTTACCTGGCACTTGAATAGAAGGGAAAATCTGAGCAATTGGATACATTGGTGTAGCAGCATTCTGAAATATCTGACCACTTCCAGAGACTGCAGTTGCATTAAGAGGCTGTGATGTACCAGCAATGTTGAGTGTGTGAAGGACTTTTACTTGTTCATCATGTTGTTCATGATGATGATGATGGTGGTGGTGGTGATGCTGATGATGATGATCATGCTGTTCCTTTTGAAATGTCTGGTTATCATCACTGCTTTCACCGTCCTTCTGCGGAACGCAGCTCAGCTTTCGTTCCCCCTTGTTTGGTCGATTATGTCTGATAAGGTGATCATTGCGTGCAAATGCATAGCCACAGATCTTACATTTGAATGGTCTCTCACCAGTATGAATTCTCTTATGAATCTTTAGGTGGTCCTTCCTTGAAAGCGCTTTGCTACAGATGTCGCAACTGAACATCTTATCTGGTTGATGGCTGGTCATGTGGCGTATCAGGTGGTCGTTGCGTGCAAACGCATAGCCACAGGTTAGACATCGATACGGTCGCTCACCAGAGTGGATTCTCTGATGCACTTTAAGGTGGTCTCTACGAGATAGTGCTTTATTGCAGATATCGCAGGTAAATAGTTTCTGGTTGCTGTGAATACGTATATGGCGCACAAGATGGTCATTTCTGGCAAATGCAAAACCACATGTGGGGCATTTAAAAGGACGTTCTCCAGTGTGGATGCGTTTGTGCACTTTCAAGTGGTCACGTCGAGTTAAAGTCTTGTTGCATATGTCACAGCTATAAAGTTTCTCTGGTGTAATAGCTGCTTGTGTTATTGTTGTTGCAGTTGGTGTGGTGATGGAGGTGGTGGTGGTGTTGGTGGTATTTACATGAGAATGGCAATGATGGTGATTGTGATTGTGCTGCTGGTGATGATGATGGTGGTGATGGTGTAGGTGAGGTTGATGAGACTGATGGATGTGAAGGCCTGCATGACTGTTGGAAATGTTTGTGACGGCTTTTCCATCAACATTAGACAGGGTAGCAGAGGTTGAAACATTAGTTGTGAGAGGAATAGGGTTTGATGGTGTGACAAAAGGACCACTTCCCCACACATCATAGGGTGTGCTCTTCTCAACAGAAGAACCAGAAGTTACTGTGAAGCTGGAAGTGGCCTTGTTCTCAATAGTTTTAGAAGAGGACTCAACATCGGTATTAGCCATTGAATTCATGTCTGAATTAAAATAAAGCAAAATGGTTTAAAATGTCATTATTAAGATTTAGTCAGTCACAATTAGATACTACATGATACCAAATACCACTACGCTGGACAGCAGATTGACTTGGTTAAAACATCAACATAATCCTCATCGCTGTTATAATCATCTTCACCGTCAAAATCTTATCTTTCTTGTTTCCATTTATTTTGAATTAAGTACTTGCGTCCAATGGTTTTTTTTCCTCTTTGGTAACAGCGAATCTAAAATAAACTCTTTGACTTACAAATATGAACTTATGTCATGAAAACAGATAAGCATTGTGTTCATATCACATCAACAGCAACAAGAGTAACAACAATTAAAAAAATATATAAATATAACTATATATATGTATATGTGTGTGTGTGTGTATATATATAGAGAGAGAGGGAGAGAGAGAGAAAATAGATACATATATAGATAGACAGACAGAGAGAGATATTAAAAAGAATCTTAAAAATAGTACGCAAATTAGTAGCTGCAGTACTCTTGAAGCTACCAGATTTGATGTGTATATAAACAAATTCGCTACTTGTTTCCCTGTGATTGGTCAAATGATGTAGACACCTCTGAGGAGACCCCAATAAGGGCCAAAAATTGATTAAGGTTGTCCATTATTTTTTTCAATTTACAAAGAAACAGGTAAATTTGTCATGTTTACAGATGTGTATGTAAATACAGATTACATAAAAAAAAGTAAGGATGGGAAAGATGGCAACCTCATGTTTGATGTTGAAAATGTAATGAAAACTTTCAAAGTTACCAAGTGGAAATGGAGTTGTACCTCTAACGATATTTTGTGGTGTGATTGTTGTTTATGTTACAGTATTTGTGCAGTTTATATTTTTAGAAAGGACACAAGGAAATGACAGTTGTATTGGTGACTAGAATATAGGGAAAGAAGCAAACCACAAAATAATAATAATAATAAAAAGAAAATAATTACTAAATTAGTTTATCATTCTAATTATTGCAATTAACAAGTATTTTAAAAAACCCTACTTTTAAAACTGCCTATCCCGGTGTATTTTGCCACTTTTGTATGTGTTGTAATGATTATTTTCATTGTTATCATCGATGTTATTAGTTAATTAATGCTTCATAACGTTTCTAATAACTTTATGATACTGTGGAATAATATGAATAACTGAAAATGTAGCTCCCTCAGAATGTGATGTAACAATTACAAAAGATTAAACAAAATGAATAAACTGAAATGACAAGTTAGAGAGAAGTTGACAAAGCTGGTGGGGGTCAAAACATGCCACCTTAGAGGATCCATTGTGGAAAACCAAAAACAAAAAAAAAATGAAGAAAAGGGCCAGAAAATGTTTCAAATTCTCAGGTTCTAAATCAACTTCAAGGTGTTCTGAAAATTGCAGAGATGGAAATATTCAGTTGAAGGTGACTGGTACCATGGTGAACCACAGACAGGAGCATAGATGGAGCCATTTGGAGATGTGGAACTCCTATAGAGAAGAAATTTAAAAAAAAAAGCATCAGTTAGAGAGCTGACATCACTATCACAAATTCAAAAATATATTTTTGTGATATTTTATGCTGCTGCATACCTCGATTAGAAGAATTTAAGGTGTAACTTGTGAGCTTCATACTCTCCTAATTTACACAGTCAAACACACACACACATCTTTTTTGGCTTTTTTATCCCACTTGTTTCAGTCATTGGATAGCAGCCATACCAGGGCACTGCTTTGAAGACTTTAGCTGACCAAATCAAACCCAGTAATTACTTTAAGTCAGGTACTTATACCAAACCTGACAAAGAACTGAGATATCTGGTGCCTTGCTGTACTCAAGAAGATCCAGCCGCCACAGCAGGACTGATACTGGTGCCACATAAAAAGCACCAAGTACATTCTGTGGAGTAGTTGGTATTAGGAAGGGCAACCAGCCATAGAAACCATGCCAGAACAGACAATGGAACCTGGTGTCACCCCTGGCCTTACCAGCTCCAGTCAAACCATCCAATCTATGCCAGCATGGATAATGCATGTTAAATGATGATAATGATTAAGTCAGAGGAAAATAAACAAACATCAGTCATCAAGGTGCACATTCATATGGTTAGCTTCTGCAGTTTCTCATTCACAAAACATTGATCAGCCAGAGGCTGAAGAAGACACATGCCCAAAGCATTATCAAATGAGATTGAATCCAGAACCATGTGGTTGTGAAACAAACTTCTTAACCACACTGCTATCCCAGTGCATGCGTGAGTATGTGTGTTCATGTGTGCATTAAAATATATTTGTATGTATAAACTCTTTGTATATACTATACTCAAACAATAATTATTTAATTATTCCATAAAGATAATTACTGAAACATGAATATCATGAGATAGTCATTAGTTAGACTCATGGAATTTAAGATGCACAGGAGCATGCCTAGATTGATTTGTCTCATGGATTACCCAAATTAAATAAGCTGTAATGATAAACCAATTATCTTCTTTGACACTACTTTTATGCTATGAGCTATGAGATAATTTCCAAAATAATCTTTTGGTAAGGTCCAAAGTTATGGTTCATCACAATTCCATATTGTAAGTCCATGGGTGGGCTTCAGATAAACTGGTTTTTACAGAGTGATATATAAGAGATAAGTTAAAATAATGGCCATTACATATAATTCCTTTATTATAGCAAATTTAGCTTGCAGCTGTTCCCAGGATTCATTATAGATAGGTTTACTCAATTGGTCTATTGATCAACTGAGGTAAACTGAAAGACCTAAGAAAATTAATGCTACCTTCGTCAGAGCCATTGCTGGAATAACAAATGGACCAATTGAGTAAACCTATCTATAATAACTACTGGAAACAGCTGTAAGCCAATTTTGCTATAAACGACCATTATTTTAACTTGTTTCTTATACATATATATATAATCTGAAAAGTATAGTATTAGATATCCATCATGGCTGATCTTATCAATTGGTTTCGTGTAAAGAATACAAAGGAGTATTAGGAAACAATCCGATTATATAACTTTACATTCATCAGAGTTAGCCGATATAGAAGGTAATGTTGACAATAGAGAGCAGTCACCATATTCCCTTCCATATTGGCTAACTCTGATGAGCATAAAGTTATATTAGCAGATTGTTACCTAACACTCCATTGTATTCTTTTCATGAAACTAATTGGTAAGATCAGCTGTGATGGATATTTAATACTATACTTTTCAGATAAAATAGCCACACTACTGACAGATGGTGTAGATTCTAATTATATTGGAATTTGTTAGGAAAAAATTTTTTCGGATGGGGTGTGGGGAGAAGTGTTTCAGAAAATTCACATGAGTCAGCTTTGTTTCCTCATAACTTTCAGAAAAATGTGTATTTTTTTAGTGAAATTTTCTACAAATATTTTTCAGAGTGTGTAGGTTACAATTATATAATTGATATGGAAAAGAAATAAAAATTATGAACATGCACACACATACCAGATAACAATTTTTTTCGAAATGTCAAGTTTTATTTTGTAGATATATGTCAGTATGTATGTGTGCGAGTCAACCAATTTCTTTTTCATATAATCGTAATCTACACACCCTGAAGGACGTTTGTAGAAAATTTCATTAAAAAATATCTATTTTTCTGAAAGTTATAATGAAACAAAGTCGAAGGGAGGACACGCTTGTGTAAATATGCCTATATATGTGTGTGTGTGTGTGTGTGTATGCATACATATATTATTGTGAGGATATATATATATACCTCATAAAGGGAATTGGAATTCTATTAATAAATTGATGTCTGTCTGTCGATTTCTTTATTTTCCTTTCTTTTACACACAAACACACATATATAGTAGGTTATAATTTCATTCGGATGTTAACCCTGGAGTTTATTTTATTAAGCTCACCCACGGATCCAGTCTATCAAACACACAATAATCCGGAGATTGTTTTATCAAACACATGCCTAAAAATCCACAAATATCCTTAGAGGTTTTACAATTATAAACAAGGGGAATGGAATGAGCAAATCTTTTTATATTGCATTATAAATACATTTGGCACAGTGACGTAGCGTGGGTTTCAGTCACACTTTGAGAGATTTCTAAATATGTTTGACGTTTAAAAAGAATATTACTAAGTAGAGAATAGAGAATCAGATTCCCATGCAAATGATATAGAAGTTTACGAAATAGAAAAACTTTTAAATGTTATTTATTTTTGCAATCATAATTATCCTCCCCCAGCATATTATCATCAAAGCGCTAAAAAAGTCTGAAAGTGGAACCTGGGAGATCGAGTGCAACAGATATCCAATATTTTGAGTTCAACTCTCACTAAGGTTAAAACTTTCCTTTCCCCTCCTCAACTCGTTGGAGAAGAAATAATATCCTATATTTAGTTGATTTTATCACTATATCCTTCCCATATTAACACAAATCAATATTGTCAAATGAAATGTTTACAATTATTATTTTATTGCTGTGTTATAACTGCTGTGGCAAATAAAGAAATCCTAAATAATTCATGCAGCTGGGGAAAGTACAAGAGTCGTAACATACTGTCGTGTCTACCACACCGAATCTGCGACGTCGTTTCGATTCCAGGTGAAGTCATTCCATTTCAGTTACTGTGAGTTAGCGAAATTACACGAATACTACATTCATTTCCTGCTCCAAATTATTAATGTTATTATCATTATTATAATCTTTTTTATAATTATAATCTTCAAAATAAACTATAACTATGATTATTGTTGTTATTTCCAAGATTCATTTTGCTCAGTGAAAGGTGACAGTAGAGGGATGGAGACAGTGTGTATAGGAAAATTCAGTAAAACCTAAGATGCCATTTGACAACTACTGGGACAGTGAATCTTAGAGATTATGTGAGTCGATTATGGGACACAGTGAATATGGAATGAGTACGGGGAAATATTAAAATAAACTCGAAAAAATACAGCACCTTGAGTATAAAACGGCTCCATCAAAGGCGTTCAAGGTATCAGACGGTGTATTCGTAGTGAAATCTCTTCTAAATAGAATGTCTTACAAGTGTTATTCACGTCCAAATCTGTTTCGCGCTCAGCATCTTTTTTTTTTTTTTTTACCTTTATCATTTTCTGGCAGTAACCATTGTGACAAGAATATTCACGGCTTCTGGATATTACTGCTACCAGAAAAATCAGGAGATATGTTGTACGCGTTTTTAAATAGCTATTATTTCTGAATTACCACATCTTTGAATCTACCGATACAATAATGGAACCTCTCGACTACGAAAAGAGTGGCCAAATGTCTATCAATACACAGCTCTACCATCTTTTAAAAAGAAACAAATATTGTTTAGTATCGATAACTTTAGGTTTAGCAAAATATAAAACGGAATGTACCCTTAACTCGTATCTAACTGTGAAAACCAGTGACGATTCTTCCAAGTAACCTCTTAAAAAAGACAGGACTGTTACGGCTGCAATGTCGTTAGTGCCCTCACTATAGTCTCCCCCACCACTGTCGTCTCTTTTGTATTATAGTTCCATTGAAATCTAGGGCGTATAATACAGTTTTTGACGGATACTTTATTTTATCCATCTCAGAAGAATAAAAGGCGGCACAATTTGGTCTTAGAATAACGGGTTGTAACTAAATGTTCAGGAATTTTATCAGATGCCTTACCGAATCTTTCAGTGTCATCCAATAAGTAGTTAGTGCTTTTAAGTTATTGCTTATTATAAGGATTCCATTAACCTTCACCTTAAAAACATCCAAGCCTTATGACAAAATGAAATCATAACGTCGGAAATGGAGATAGTAATGATGAAGGCTATGATCAGTTGGCGGTTTTGAAGAAAGGGCATCAAAACAAATTTATTTCTTGTATAAGATTTTACTCTTATCATTTCTCGGTTCGTTCTGTAGTTCGTTTTTCTTGTCTCTAAGTCTGTAATCCATGCATGGGCAAACTTTTTCGGGAAGTGGACCACATGATACGAGGTTCATCATCAGGTGAACCGCCCATCTAAAAATAATTCTGAAGTAATTTTCATTTGGCGTGACATTCAGAAAGTCCCGCAGGCTACATTTTGCCCATGAATGATGTAATTGCTCCCTTCATCTCGTGTCTTTTCTTAAAGTTTCCTTGTGTCTGTGGTCAAGGTACTTGCTCATAATCCTGTTTATTTATTTATAAAATAAGAACCACTGAATGGAAATTGCATATTCAATTGCTTAGTTCCTTTTCTTGTTCATATTGTTTAAACCTATGTCAGCTCTAATCAAAGTATTCCAGCGATGACCATCCAACCCCCTTGCGAGCATAGTGTGCCTCAAATTATATTAACCAATGATTTATTTTGAAGGAGAGATTACTATTTCTAGCAAGCTAAGCTACCCACATAGGTGCCTTTTCATTGACTAAAATTTCTTTTGTCTCTGTTCAAAGAGGTAATTTCAGAGAAGTTTCTGAAGAATAATCAGGCAGCATTAGTTTACACACGCGTACACAGAAGAGGAACTTCAAGCGTAACTCAATGTTTTATTATATTTCTCTTTGCTCTTCATAATTTTGTATAGCAATAAGCTGAGTTAGACCAACATTCTAGCACAGCGTAAAATAATAGTCTGCATGCTACCGACTGTTTTATACTTCTTGGTTTTTACCACAATCAAGCTATAATGTTTTTGAAAGGTATCTATAGGAAGTACATGGCCCTGATATACTTTTCTATGCCTTTAAAATGGATACATCACTATAATTATTTGACAAAAATTTGACATTTATTATGCACTCCAAGAAATTTCGGTAAATTTTCTCACTTCAAAGTTATTTTGTTTAGCCTGCGCCAGTGTTTGCACTGAAGCCATAGGAGAAGGGGATTAATAATTTCTGATTTTTCTGTTTTCTCCGTATCTGTTTGAAACCGTTATTTTACAAGTATTGCATCGTCGTTTTGTACTGTTGCATCATCTCTAAGAGTAAAAATTGGCCAGCATAGTGGTTGTTGAAGTTGAGTTTGAAACATAGGTAACAGATACTTTTTTTTTCAAGAAATCTTTCTTCGGCTTTGGCCTAATTGTAATTGAAGTTACTAACAAGATATCTGGATAATTTTTGGTGTTTAACAATCAAAATTCTTTTCTCTGTTGGATTCCTGGTCAATTTTCCCCACACACTAATGTCTAATTCGATAATTTTCAATTTCTCAAAGAATGATGTCAAAAAATGGGGGCAAAATAAGTATTGACTAATTTCAGTAATTTCTTATCCTTAACTGCATGGTGGGTAAATATACCAGGAAAAGAACCACACTAGTAGATCGTGTAGAAGTAAGAGAGAATATTTTATGTTGGGTTTTTAGATTTAATCAAGTTTCGTTAGTTTCTTATGATGTGCCATTTTTCATAACCCTCTTTCATGTGACCCAAATATTATAAATTTTTGTTGCTTTTCTGATCTTTATGATCTTCAAGGATGGATATTGATTTGTACGAGTGTTTTTCAAATGTAATTCTGGAGAAACGAAGAGGCAAATTTATCTTATTTTGTCTTACTTATTTTGCCCCATCTAAATTTGTCTTTTGTATGCTCAAACAGAACGGAGATAATTTTATGAGAACGTGTTGTGAATATGCTATAATGTTTTTAATGTATTTTAAAGAAGGTAATTTTCTTAGCTAATGTAGTTTTTGTAAGGTAGTGAACATATGTAAAAAAAATTTTTTTCCTCAAAGTCAAAAATGCAGTAAATACTACTCACTCTTTCCTTTCTTTATAAAAGTTTTAGAGTAACATGAATGACGAGTGAATTACAAAACGATGACAATGTTTAAAAAATCGGCTATTTACAATTTACTACATGAAGAAATATAACTAAATATACTTATATTGTATGAACACAATTATTGCTATTATACTTTTGTCTGGCAAGAGATTTTATCTGAAATGAGTATAAGACGTTTTGGCACCGCCTATTTGATATTCTTTTCTTCTCTAGGTACAAGTATTGAAATTTGGGGGGAGGGAACCAGTCGATTAGATCGACCCCAGTACGCACTGATACTTATTTTATCGACCCTGAAAGGATGAAAGGCAAAGTCGACCTCGGCGGAATTTGACCGCCTATTTGATATTGCTGATTCGATTCCGACTTATCTCATAGACATTTTAATGCTTCTCTTCTTCTCTCTCAACGCCCCCTTTTTATCTACGTTTATTCGGTGTTTGGGTTAAATTTAACGATGAGGAAAATTTAACTTACATGGAGGAATGGAAGCTATCTGAATATTGGAAAAGAGTTACCTGGGACTTTTCGGTTTGAACGGCAGTTTTTTAAAATAATTTCCACGTAACTAAACACTTTTAAACTTCGTATACTGGTAGAATGTGTTTATAAAACATCTTTTTCTCTTGGCTTTATTGAGAAAATTCTATAGTTTGTAAGATATTTGTTGTTGCTTTTTCTTCAGTTTCTGCAATTTCAACCAATCAATGACGTTTATTGAGGTGAAAACGTTCTGTGCCGTATGAATATGTCCCTCGTTTAAGAAACAGATTGGGTTTATTTACATTTGTGAAGAAAAAAAGATACCCTTCCCCCTAACCATAAACTGATTGAAATGCAATAGATCGATACTAGGGTCATAATTATGGGTAACAATTTCATATGACACCGCTAGAAAAAACTGCTGTTCAAACCGAAAAGATCCCTTGTGTGGAATAAAACAACTTTGTTTCATAGAATAGGTATCAGAATTTAAAAAAAAAATAAAGTACTGGGTTAATTTAAAGACACTGACATAGCTTGGCTGCAATCCAATGACTGAAATAAGTAAAAGAATACAAGAGTAAAAGACAGTTACTTGTGATTGGCAGCTGTAATTGATGTACACTGGATTAAGCTTAAAATAACAGAACAGCTCCCAGACATCAGTTGTGAGACATTGATGATTCTACTACATGATATAGCTTTAAGCTGTCATGTTGATTATCTAGGTTTTGCTTATTTCATGGGTGTTCTGACTGACTTGAAACAGTTTATAGGTGAGAGGGAAGCTACACTGTTGGCAGAAAGTGAAAGAGAAAGGAAGAGGAAGGATACATTGTAGACAAAGAGAGAGAGAGACAGGTGGGGAGAGAAAGAAAGTGAGTGAAAGAATAGGTGCTAAATATTTACTTTTCCTATGCATTGATACACGTAGTCACTTGATATTCAATGATCAAAGATCAAAGGTAGCTTACCTGGGAGTGACTGCATTATTTAGATGCATGATATAATGTTTCTTATTGGTGAGGTTTTAAAACTTACATATTGCAGAGATCTCTACACTACTTGATAATATGAAGGTTACATGCACATGTGCATGCTCTCTCTTTCTCTCTCACACATACACACACGCCATCATCACCACTACTGCCGCCATCATCATCATCTTCATCATCATCATCATCATCAACAACATTATTATCATCATCATCATTTTGTGTCTGCTTTTCAATGGTGGCATAAGTCACATGCAACTCACTAAGATCCAGCTACAAACAGCAACAGAAGCAATTGGCCAGCTTAGTTGTGTTTCTTACAATGCAGACTGGTTATATTTTATTAATCACTTAACACTAGAGAGGATGTCTGAGGCTATACTAAAAACTCAGTCATGCCATATAACCATTCCAATTCACATTCATTTCTCTGCTAAATGAAAAGAGACTACATCTTGTTTATAAAAGCCTTGGATCTTTTCGGTTTGAATGACAGTTTTTTAAAATAATTTCCTCATAACTAAACACTTTTAAACTTCTTATACTGGTAGAATGTGTTTATAAAAGATCTTTTTCTCTTGGCTTTATTGAGAAAATTCTATAGTTTGTAAGATATTTGTTGTTTTTTTTTCTTCAATTTCTGCAATTTCAACCAATCAATGACATCGATTGAGGTGAAAACATTCTGTGCTGTATGAATATGTCCCTTGTTTAAGAAACTGATTGGGTTTATTTACATTTGTGAATAAAAAAAGATATCCTTCTCCCCACCCCTAACCCTAACCCTAAAACAGATTGAAATGCAATAGATCGAGACTAGGGTCATAATTATGGGTGACAATTTCATATGACACCGCTAGAAAAAACTGTCGTTCAAACCGAAAAGATCCAAAGCCTTTGATATATTGTCATCATCATCACCATTTAACATCTGTTTTCCATGCAGTCATGAGCTGGACTGTTTGACATAAGTTGGTTAGTCAGAGGACTGTTCCAAGTTCCTGTGTCTGCTTTGGTATAGTTTCTACTGCTGGATGCCCTTCCTGATGCCAGTCACTTTACTGAGTTTACTGGGTGCTTTTTTTATGTAGTAATGGTATTAGTGAAGCCACCAAATAACTTGCAAGACAAGACTCATCAACTGACGTGGGTGAGGAGTATTGTGTTGGGGGTTCAGCTTTATATCAGGTGACGAGAGGTTAAAGTGTGATAGACGGATAGGAACAGGTGTCTTGCTATTGGGGAGATACATGGTTACTCCAGTTAGAAAAGAGAGAAGATGGTGAAGATGTATCAGTGCTGCATGCCCTCAAATTACAGTAAGGTGAATGTAAGAGAAGTGGTACGGAGAATTGAACAGGTGAGATATACATTGGCACATGGTTTAGCGGTTAGAGGCATTTGGCTCGTGATTGTAAGGTCACGAGTTTGATTCCTAGTAGCACAATGTCCCCTTTAACAAGATGCTTTATTTGATGTTACTCCAGTCCACTCAGATGATGAAAATGAGTAGTACCTGTATTTCAAATGGTTAGCTTTATCACATTCTGTATCACATTGAATCTCCCTGAGAACTGTATCAAGGGTATGTGTCTGTGGAATACTCAACCACTTGCACATTAACTTCATGAGCTGACTGTTCTGTTGATCGAATCAACTGGAACCCTCGTCATTGTAACCAACAAAGTGCCAGTTATATATATATATATATATATTCTTTTACTTGTTTCAGTCATGTGACTGCAGCCATGCTGGAGCACCACCTTGAGGGGTTTTAGCCAAACAAATTGACTCCAGGACTTATTTTTTAAGCCCAGTACTTATTATATCAGTCTGTTTTGCTGAACTGCAAAGTTATGGGGATGTAAACACACCAACACCAGTTGTCAAGCAGTGATGGGGGGGACAAACACACACACATATTCATATATATATCCAAGCTTCTTTCAGTTTCCGTCTACCAAATCCACTCAGAAAGCTTTGGTCAGCCCAAAGCTATAGTATAAGACACTTACCCAGGGTGCCACGCAAACTACAGATCATAATCATCAGTGACAGAAATTATTATTTCTTTACACATCATTAGGAATAGTTCTGAGGACAGAATTACAGCCATCTGCCATTTTTCAATAAATATACTTCTTTCTTTATCATTCATTTTCACATTTTTGTTTCAAAAATTGCTTTGAATTTCTTAAGAGTTCCATAAAAATTAACCACCAACAATTTATAAACAGAATTCAAATTATGAGATATGGTATTTCTCAGTTTAAAAACCAGAAAGGATTACAGCATCAAGTATCATATTTCATGTGGCTGGAATTACTTTTCTCATCATTGTCATTCTGGCCTTGACCACCCTGTCCTTTTAGATTATAGTCTAAGATTACATGATTCCAAGATTTCTTAAGGTAAAAAGGTATGATTTCTAATATGTTCACAAACCATTTAAAGGCACCAACTATAAAAATATTAATGGGAAATGCATAAACATGTCAGAAGCTGGGTTATGAAGCATTAATTTGCAGAGGTTTATGCTTCAATTTATGAAAAATGAAGATGTTATTTTAAATGCAAATGAAATAAGCTTAAACACTTCAAATAGCAAACACTGTAACATAATGTGTGTGCTCGTGCATGCATGCGTGTGTACATGACCGGCTTCCATACAGTTTCAATCTGTGAATTTCAATCACAAGGCATTGGTTAACCTGAGGCTTATGTTAATAATACCAGGTTGCTGACATGATATTGTATAGACTCAGATATCAAATATTGAGTAGCAAAATCAAAAATCTCAATGTAGAGTGCAAATCAAATATTTTGGCAATCAGAAATCAAGTCTTCCTCATGCAAGCTTTGGAATTCTGGAATACACAATCTCAGGTGGAAAAATTAAAGAACAAAAGGTAAAATAGAAAAATATTGTTGTTATTGTTATTATTATTATTATTATTATTATTATTATGCACATCTAATGGATATGCAGTGTTTAAAAGCATATGTATAAATGGAGTTTCAAGACATCCAACTACTCATGGAAGTTGGTCTCCAAACTTTTATCCGAATTAAGCCTGTGGAACACCTTATTTTCTTCTAACATGTTACCCAAAACTCTTTTTAATGCCTATTACTTTCTGTGTATTATATTTTGAATTTTTAAAAATGTCTTTTTCTATATCCCATTATTATTTTTATCTATATTCTATTATTATTATGTTTACAAGTATAGGCACAGGAGTGGCTGTGTGGTAAGTAGCTTGCTTACCAACCACATGGTTCTGGGTTCATTCCCACTGCATGGTACCTTGGGAAAGTGTCTTCTACTATAGCCTCGGGCCAACCAAAGCCTTGTGAGTGGATTTGGTAGACGGAAACTGAAATGAAGCCTGTTGTATATATGTATGTATATGTTTGTGTATCTGTGTTTGTCCCCCCAATATTGCTTGACAACCGATGCTGGTGTGTTTACGTCCCTGTAACTTAGCTGTTTGGCAAAAGAGACCGATAGAATAAGTACTAGGCTTACAAAGAATAAGTCCTGGGGTCGATTTGCTCGACTAAGTGTGGTGCTCCAGCATGGCCACAGTTAGCTGACTGAAACAAGTAAAAGAGTATATATGTCCATGTATATTTTTAGTATTCATATATTTTTATATCTCTAATATATCATTATATATTTCAGCTTGGACATCATCATCATCATCATCATCGTTTAACATCTGCTTTCCATGGGTTGGACAATTTTGACTGAGGGCTGGCGAACCAGATGGCTGCACCAGGCTCCAATCTTGATCTGGTAGAGTTTCTACAGCTGGATGCCCTTCCTAACGCCAACCACTCCAAGAGTGTAGTGGGTGCTATGACGTGGTATTTGTTTATTAGTCATCACTAAATGTAAACAACACTAAATTTAGCACAATCATTAATTTTAATACAATGTCTTAAAGTCAAGGTACAAAACAGAAAACTTCACACACGTATGACATACGTCCACATGTAACGACCATTGCAGCAGCACTGGAGAGAAGTTCACACTCCCGTTCTCTTTATAGTCAATGTGGAACCTCAAGATATTTGTGAATTGTATTGAAACTTGGTATGCAACCTCTTACGGATACCATATTTACTGTTTTGCATTTTGCTATGTAGAAATATGTATTTATTATGACTTATAATCCATGAAATCCAAAATTCGACCAAAAATAGCAATTTTTAAAATTTTCAATTGCATTGCAGAGCCTGAAAAAATATTTAACTACAAAGTTCTTTATACACCATTCTTTTAACTCTAATTCACAAAATATCGATTCTTGGTTACCAATTTCAAAAGTTGCATTTTTTGCTCCACCTTATGTGCAACATGGTAATACTAAGTTTTTGTTAATGCTACCAGCAGTTGAAAGAATTTTTAGCATTTATACTGGCTTGAAATCTTACTTATGTTGCCAAGAACACTCTCTGGAACTGATAAAACAATTCTTTGAAAATAATTTTGGAGAAATATATTCATGGTCTGTACATGGACAGTGTAGCCTTTTAAATAAATCAATTCTGGTCATGGAGAAGGACAATTCCAATGCAAGAGATATCACTATAGAAATGTAAAATCTGATTCCAATATAGAAGAAAGAAAAAACTGTGAACATGTGTCTCAAAATGCAATGGCCTTGCAGAGAAAACTTGAAGAGAATGGTGAAAGCATTGAAAAAGTGAAGCAGATAATTAAAAGGTTTCATGAAAGATGTTTCTCATACATGGAAAGAAAATGTTTCAATTGGCAGAAGACTGTGTTGTTAAATTCTGGAGACATATTTTGTCCCAGTGTTGGGCAGTCTGCAGCTAAGATTGCCCAAAGGATTGAAAAGTAATTAATAAATTTTGATGAATTATATGATGGAGTTGTTATTGCAAAGAGCTAATGCAGAAGTTTGGACAACTCAAAACCTTTAAGTATGAAGAACAGTGTCGATTTTTTTTTTGTTTTGTTCATTGAAATGAAAGATAGATGTGAGTAAAAAATCAGTGCTGTAGTAAAATACATTCTTTGTTCACCAGTTGAACCAGTGCTTTCTGTAACAAACAATGCCATCAGATAAGAGGGACAACATAGCAGAAGCTGCAGTCAGGATCTGATGATGACTTAAATATACTTTTCACAAAGCAGCTCAGAATTTTTTAAACATAATTTTAAAATGACAATACATTTTTTTAAGAAAAGTAGTTTCAAGCAGAAAATATGAAAGTACTAATGGTTGAATAAAGTATTACTTGACAATAAACAACTTGTTCAGTTTAATTCATTTTTAAATGCTGCTGTTTTACTTGACAATATTTTATATGCATATGCTGCCCAATAAAGAATAGCTGCTTTGTACTTCTGTTTCTGTTCACCATTGGGTAAGACCCCCTTCAGTCATGAATGACCATGGGATTGCACCGAGGTACAAGTCTGGGCAAGGTTGTTTATGGAAGGCCAGCAGTTGCCCATGCATACCAGCCTCCCCTCTCCATACCACTGATGTTATCCAAGGGAAAGGCAAAGGCCGATACAGCTTGGCACCAGTGATGTCGCAACTCATTTCTACAGCTGAGTTAACTGGAGCAGTGTGAAATAAAGTGTCTTGCTCAAGAGCACAACACACAGCCCAGTCCGGGAATTGAAATCACAACCTCATGATCGTAAGCTCGACGCTCTAACCACTGAGCCATCCCAGACCGGGCTGCGTGTTGTGTTCTTGAGCAAGACACTTTATTTCACATTGCTCCAGTTAACTCAGCTGTAGAAATGAGTTGCGACATCACTGGTGCCAAGCTGTATCGGCCTTTGCCTTTCCCTTGGATAACATCAGTGGTGTGGAGAGGAGAGGCCAGTATGCATGGGCGACTGCTGGCCTTCCATAAACAACTTTGCCCAGACTTGTACTTCGGAGGGTAACTTTCTAGGTGCAATCGCATGGTCATTCATGGCCGAAGGGGGTCTCCCCATTCTGTTCACCATCCTTTTACGTCTTTCAGCAAGACTCTCAACCTCCTCAGTGATAAAGACAAAGCGTACATCTTAACTCAGAGCTATTATTTTCAACACTTGCAAAGGGAAAGCCTTCATATCAGAAAGCATGCAATTATATTAATATATTTGCTATGAAAATTTTCCGGATCCTACGACAAATGGGGAGAGGAGGTTCACTCACCGTCAACAATCAACTCACATGCTGTGACTTTTTAAACCTTGCGTAATATTCTCATTGTTCCCGGCTTCACACACACAGATATATATATAGGAACAATTTATGGAAGGTGACGCAAATGATAATTTACATTTACTAAAAGCATGTTAAACTGACAGTGTTGATCTTAATAAAAACTACGTCGATGGGGCCACTCAAACTCCCACTTTTTCCCGTCATGGACAGTGACTCTTGTTTCCACCTTATTTATTTATTTATTTATTTTTTAGCAACTTTTAATCAATCTCGTCGTTTTTTCTTTATTTACACAAGGAACACCGGAAGAAGCATCACCGCCTATAATTTTACTTCCTTTCATACGAGGACAACGGACCAGCCTCTCAAAGAGGAAATTTTTTTTTTATTTATGTATATACATACATATATATATTTATATTTATTTATTTATATATAAATATTTTAGTATATATATATATATTTGTCTATGTGAATATACTGATATATATATGTAGATATTTATATATATATATATATACTCTGTATATACATATAAATATATGTATAAGTTGTTTCCGTGCTTATTATTTCGTTAACCAGCCACTCTTTATACCCTCCCGACAGCATCATCATCAACAGGAACAGACAATCGATTGTCAAGGTAATTCAGTCTGTTTTGCTTCATAAACTTTTCGTTTCACTTTTTATTTCTTATTTATTCTGCCTTTGCTTCGAAATTTTTTTCAAGCCTTTCTCTTTTACTTCCTTTTGCAACCAATCGGATAATTGTCACCGACAGATCGAGCACTTATAATAGTTTTTTTTTTTTTTTGTGCGTGTGTGTGTGTGTTTATGATTACAGTGACATGTAGGATATTTTGTCGTAATATGAAATCTCACCTCGGTACTGGACTTAAACTTTATCTTAACGATTCCGGGATTAAACCGGAACATTGTCGACTCAATCGATTCTGGCAGTCCACCCGATTATAAAATGGAATACAGTTTACTGTTGTTTTTTTTTTATTTTGTTTTGTCTTTATCTTCATTTTCTTCGCAAGAAGAAAACGCACTTTGAATTGTTAATTACTATCATACAATCATTTGCTTTAGCTTTCTACTCCCCCACCCACTTTCTGTACGCGTGTGTAATAAATATGTGTATATATGTACGTTTATATAGATAGATAGATAGAAAGATTTGGTGATACAAACTGGAAAAATAGAGCTCAAAACACGAGTATTATATTTTTTATTAATATTTATCAGAGGCAACAGAGTGACTCAGGACAGAGAGTTTCGTGCGTTAGCAATTATGTGTGTATGTATATATATATATATCTTCGAACAGTCTATTAACTAATTATGGCATATAACTGATCGGAATGTTACGTCGGATTTGCGCCGACTATTGCACTTGGCAGTTTTTATTGATGACTCTTCAGACATGGTGGCCGGACATAAAATATAAAATGCAACCACTCTACTTCTCATATTGAGTGTGCTTTTTGTTCTGACTTAAGGAAAACTAATGGATAATTGTATAAATGCTTACATGATTGTGAAGATCTGGTCTTCTGAGTCGCCTGTCGGTTTGTTCAAATGGTTGAACAACTTGAATTCCCAGTCAACTTGATCTTCTTCATAAATTTGGCTCAACTCTCAATATCGAGTCACACCATCAATAAACGTTCCGTTATCCTTAAACTTGCTTTGGAATAATAGCGTATTTTCATATGCGCGCACACACACCCAGTTACTTTGAGATTATTAAACCCGATGGTACGCCTTTTTTTTTGTTTACACACACACACACGTGAGTGTAAAGAGAGACTGGGGATGAAGAGGGAGGTGACAGTTTCTGAACTTAATCTTATTTTGACATATAACTCTGTACATCCTCCCAGTAGCAAATACATTGAGTTGGACGAGATGATCCTTGAATGAAAAATAAAATAACTGCAATTTAGCAGCCCCTCCCACCCTCATTTTTTTCCTCGATACTATCATCGAAATGTATATTTTTAATGAAATTTTGTTGAAATACATTTTCGAGAGTGTAGATTACTTGATGTTGATATTTCAAAAGTCATGGAAATTGATAGTGAGAAAGTTGATGAGGAAGAAAGATCCGGAACTTCTCCAAAAAATTCAAGAAATTATCTTTGTCTGAATTTTATCAACGTAATCGTAATCTACACTCTTAAAAAAAATCTTACTATTATAAGATTTACTTTTAAAAGAAAATAAAATTTTCAGAAAGTTTGGAAGAAACGAAGTTGGAAGCGGGCACCAATCTCTTGTTATGCGCATACCATATTTGATGGCACTTAAGATGTACACACACACACACACACATATTGTATTTATGTGATTTTAGTATCTTACAAACAGAATCAGAATTCGTGATAAAAGGAAGTCGTACAAAATAAGTTTATTCATGAATTACATATATTTTCTACTTAGGCTGATTATGATGATATTAACTATTTACTTTTCAGGACAGTATTGACCTAGCTGACGTATTTTACTCAAAAACATTCTCATCTTAATCTCCTTATTTATTTTCTTCGGTTTTTTTTTTGAGGGGTGGGGGATTGCTCTATATTTTACTGCATTATTCAAGGATGTGATTTGAAGAAGCTTTAAGGCCTAGCTCTGGCGCCAGAGGCTTACCGAATTAGAAAGAAAGAGTAATATTTTCTAATAACAAACACCAGTTGAGAATTGAAACCATGTCTGGCACAGTGTTTTATTGGTTTGAATAAGACAGCAAACATACTACAGTCCAGCTTTCAAGGATTTTAGTCAACTTTAGTATATTTCAGTTTGGTATGAATCAACTGGTTGTTGATGACAACTGACCACAGGATAAAAGTTCACACACATATATGTCACCATCATCATTTACTATCAGTCTCCTAGGTCAGCGTGGGTTGGACAGTTTGACAGGATTCAGTGAACTGGAGGACTGTGTTGAGTGCCAGTATGGGTTAAGGGCTTAGAAAAACTGAGGGACTGCTGCAATAAGTGTGTGAAGCTGAGAAGGGAATATGTTGAATAATTAACCGATCCTCCCGTATTTTCTTTTACCCAAAGCCAGGAACTTTTCCGTACCCCCTCGTACATTATTGTCTAAGTAAAAAGAGTGAGTCACTTTAATGAGAACTTTGTGTCTGGCAACTACAGCCCCCACCAGCAGGGTATATGTCCCATGTTAGGAATCACTGGCATACAAGATTCTGTGATGCTGCTAAACTCATTACAGAATCACCTCCATGCTTCACTGTAGGGGCCAAACAATTGGGTTTGAAAGCTTCTTTGGGCTGTCTTCAGGCATAAACTCACCCTAAAGTAGGGGGAAAACAATGATATTCTTCCATTGAACCAATGACCACTCCTAATTGTCCAGATGCCATTTTTTTGCTTATCACTGTTAATGGGGAATGAGAGAGGTTTAGCAGTTGCAGCCCTTCCATGGTATCCAAACTTTATGGAGCTCACAATGAATGGTTTTGGCCGACTCAGGGTTGGCAAGATGGTGGTTCAGCTCTGCTGTCAATTTTGCTGCTGTAGTTCAATAGATTTTAGACACAATATATTTCACTAATCTACCGTCCCTCTATGTGAGTTTTGCTTTCCCCCCAGAATTGTACTTACGAAAGCTAGTTTTACCTTGGTTTGGGAATACCTACAAGATTTCAGTGACAGTTCTTCTTAAAGCATTAAACAATTCAGCAGTTTTGGTATCTGAAGTGCCAGCCATCTGTGCTTCAACAATTTGTCCCTTTTGGAAATCAGATAGGCCACATATTTTAATTTGCCATAGGGGGACTCCTTGTTATGCTTTACCAACCCCTAGGGGGTCCTTCGGACCCCCTTTGGCAACCCCTGGACTAAGCCCTTCAAGGTAGTGACCTAGGATAACCACAGTCAAATGAGTGAAATATATAAAAGAATATGTATGTGTGTGAAAGTGTGTCTGTATGAATTTGTGGTTTTATGTTTAACAGCCATTATCATGTGCCAAACTAAAATGCGGCTATCGCTTGAGTCTATTTTGTAGACTCACTTATTACCTTCCTTTGACAGGGAAGAGTTTTCCTTTACTTGGTATCAATGAAAAGGGAAATTGTGAGATAGATGCAATTGAAAGGTTTGAGAACAGAATTTTACCTCTTAAGCGAAGCCTTAATTAGCATCTTTGGGTACCACTTGAAGAGGAAAGTGATGGTAGAAGTACTGCCCTCTGTAAATTTTTTGTAAGTTTTAAGAGTTGAAAAATTGGCATAGCTAAAAGAGCCTAGTCTAACTATGATACAACAGCTATAGGTTGGCAGCAAGGACTGAAAGGAAATACTTGCTTTTTTTAGGGTAATCCAGGGTTGTGTATGATGTGTCCTAAATTACTCTTATAAGAAAGGATCCCATTTTAGGGATCTTGTTTTGTTTGTTCTAGATTACGGTTGTCATTTATTGTTCTTTATTATTATTATTATTATTGATCTTACCCCTTTATTTCATGTGAATCCTACATTGTTTTTTTTCTAGCTCTTTTTTTAAAAATTCTATCTTTGTGCTGCGCCCAAGATTTTAAGCCTTTGTAGCCAATAGAACTCATTAATATTATCACTTCAATTTCCTATCAATTAATGTCTTTTTTTTTTTATTTCAGTTTTTTCAGTGAGTCTCTAAGATTCCATTGGAGGAGCAAGGAGTATTTACAGTGGAGTACAGAAGAAAGATTTGA
Source organism: Octopus sinensis (assembly GCF_006345805.1). Taxonomy (NCBI): domain Eukaryota; kingdom Metazoa; phylum Mollusca; class Cephalopoda; order Octopoda; family Octopodidae; genus Octopus; species Octopus sinensis. Next base: position 29,771,048 of record NC_043010.1, read on the forward strand.
AAGATATTGCTAAACCATCTGTAACATACCTCACAGTTCTTAAAAACCGAGATATACTTTTATACTTTTAAAGAAGATATTACTGTTCCTTCCACTAGTTTTGTGAAATCTAGTAAAAAAAAAGTTGCAGCTTGTAAATATGACTTCAGTTATTTACATAACTTGTGTGTAACAGAACAGTGAATTAGCTGCTTTCAAGCCACTACTTCAACCAGTGTATTTTGGGGGGATTGTGTCGTTTGTCATATATATATATATATATATATATATATTCCTTATTAGTTTTTCTGTTTTATCAGTGGAATTTCTACAATGTACTCCATGCAATCTGTTTACTCCATGAGCGAGCAGTTTAGCTGTGATTCATGTGAGAAAACCTTCCAGCTATATGACCAACTTAAGGCTCACAAGAGATCTATGCATGCTGGTAGTGGTGAACATAAATCTTTCATATGTGAATTCTGCCACAAAGAATTCAGCCAGATTTCGTCCTTGCGTAACCACGAACGCACACACACAGGTGAGAAACCATTCCAGTGCCTGACTTGCAGTAAGTCCTTCAGCCAAAGGGGCAACTTGAAACACCACGAACGAATACACACTGGGGAGAAGCCGTTCACTTGCGAGATGTGTGCAAAAGCTTTTAGCCAAGTGTCAAGTCTGCGCAACCATGAGCGGACGCATACAGGCGAAAAGCCTTTCACCTGTCCAACTTGTTCGAAAGAGTTTAGCCAGAAGGGAAATCTGAAAATACACGAACGAACACATACTGGCGAAAAACCTTTCACTTGTTCCCTCTGTACCAAATCTTTCAGCCAGAAAGGAAATCTGAAAACACATATGCGCAACCATGGAGATAAAAAAGAATTCAGCTGCTCCCTCTGTGGAAAAGTATTCTCATGTAAATCATTGCTGAAATGCCATGAAAAAGCACATAATGTGTCTGAGGCAGGTAGTAGTCAAGGAATCGGCACAGCCATGGGGCAAGAAGCAATAGGGCTGGTCCCAAATCCCACAACTGCCACTGAGGGCCCAGCAGGCTCCATCGACCTTAGAAAGGACCTATATAACTATCACAGCAACAACAGTAACAGCAACCATAATCATCCACAGCACACATCAGCCACCACAGGTGTACAAGCTCAGCAGCCACACCTGTCACAACAGCTGCGCAATCAAACCAACTTTGGTGCTAACTCCAGTGGATTTGATCCTAGGGATCACCTAGCAGCATCACAGTTAGATTTAACCACGGATAATCGGCACAATCAGAACAACCGTGTCTATGTGTAAGGAGCCATACCCAACAAAGCTGCCAAATAAACCATCATTTTAATAAAAACGAACTCTCTTTGGACAACACTTTTACTATTTTTATTATTGTCAAAAGTAATTATTATTATTGTTGATATTGGCAAGCATCTAAGGACAGCACTCAGTTTTCAAGGAACTGAGTTCATTTCAATTCATGCTTGGAACCACTAAATGCTCTTGGGTAAAGCACAGACTCCACAAGTTTCTATTTCTCTCCTTCTCCATAAAAATATTGTCTTCATGCCAGTATAAGAAACTATCATCATCATCATCATCATCATCATCTGTTGTGATTACAAAGGTTAAGTAGATACATCCTTTGTTTTTTTTTTTTTTTTTTTTTTTTTTTTTTTTTTTTTGCTTTTGAACCAAACAAAATAACTATTGACCACTCGATGATTTGAACAGACTTGTGTTAAACCCTCATCAGCAATGACTACCCAAACAGACCCATGGGTTGGAGTGTTGTTGCCCGAGTGGTGCAAAGGTGTTGTCTGCCAGGAGTAGGGAATCGCCAACAAATGGTGGATGCAGTGGCACACCTCCTTATTACTACTATGTAAGTGTGTATGTGTGTTCGCGTGTGTGTGTGTATATATATATATATATATATATATACACATACATATAGTTGTGATACCAGTGCCAGTGGCACGTAAGCGAACCATCCAAACGTGGCCGTTGCCAGCCCCGTCTGGCACGTAAAAAGCACCCACTATACTCACGGAGTGGTTGGCGTTAGGAAGGGCATCCAGCCGTAGAAACATTGCCAGATCAGACTGGGCTTGGTGCAGCCTTCTGGCTTCCCAGACCCCAGTTGAACCGTCCAACCCATGCTAGCATGGAAAGCGGACGCTAAATGATGATGATGATGATGATGATCGTTGCAGTTCAGGTTTCTGGGAGCTGTAGATTTAAATTCTGCTACAATCATTGTGTTGTGTCCTTTGGGGTCAAGATGTTTTCTCAATTACCTACCTCTTAAAAACTATGGGTCAAGAGGGTTTTTTTTCTCTTGCTTTTACTGATGTTAAGATATTGACTTCAGGAATTGAGGTCATATCCTATAAAGGTCAATATTGATTTTATATAATTCCAGGATCAAAAGGGCAGAGTGATTTAAAAATTGTGCCACTAAGATTTACCAGTCAAGTCTTTCTCTTTTCTTTTACAGAGAGAAGAAATTATTATTAAGGTGGTGAGCTGGCAGAATCATTAGCACCTTGGCTAAAATGCTTAATCACATTTCTTCCAGCTCCTCTACATTCTGAGTTCAAATTCTGCTGAGGCCAACTTTGCTTTTCATCCTTTTGGAGGTAATATATTAAGGTCTAGTTATGTACTGAGGTTGATGTATTCAGTTTGCCCCCTCCCTTCAAAATTACTGGCCTTGTACCAGAATTAGAATTATTATTGTTATTAGGGTGAATGTATTGCCAGAATCATTAGTTTTAGGTAAAATGCCTTGTAATGCTTAGCTATGACACTTTATGTTCTGAGTTAAAATTCCACTGAGGTCAACTTTGCCTTGGGGTTGCTGTAATTGACTTAAACCCTCCCCCAATATTTCAGGCTTTGTGCCTTTAGTAGAAAGGATTATTATTGTTGTTGTAGTGTACTTGTAGAATTATTGGAGCATTGGAAGAAATACCTGTTAATATTTCTTCCAGTGCTTTACATTCTGAATTCAAATACTGTCAAAGTCCATTTTACCTCTCCTTATTTTGGGGTCAATAAAATAAGCACTGTTTGAGTACTGGGGCTGATGTGATTGACGAACCCCACCCTGCAAAAATTTCAGGCCATGTGCTTTTGTTAGAAAAGATTATCATCATTATTGTTAGAGTAGTGGAATACTCTTTTACTTGTTTCAGTCATTTGACTGTGGCCATGCTGGAGCATTGCCTTTAGTTGAGCAAATCGACCCAAGGACTTATTCTTTGTAAGCCTAGTACTTATTCTATCATCCTCTTTTGCCGAACCACTAAGTTACAGAGACGTAACACACCAGCATCAGTTGTCAAGCGATGTTGGGGGGACAAACACAGACACACAAACGTATACACACACACATACATATATATATATACATATATACGACGGGCTTCTTTCAGTTTCTGTCTACCAAATCACTCAATCATAGAAATCCGTTTAATACATGATTTCCCTTGAAAAAAAGCAACCGGTACTTTTCTGTAATATCTCGTTTTGCGAAATAACTGTAACAAGTGCATATTTTCAAGGTGCCACGCAGTGGGACTGCACCCGGAACCATATGGTTGGAAAGCAAGCTACTTTATGGTGAAATTGCTAAAATATCTGACAAAATAACTTGTACTTATTTTGAGTTCAAATCATGCTGAGATCAGTTTTGCCTTACATATTCCTAGGCTAATTAAATAAATTACTAGTCAAGCCCCGGAGTCAGTTTAATTGACTAACACCTCTCCCCAAATTTCAGGTCATTTATCAATTAGAAACTATTATTATTATTTAACCCTTTAGTGTTTAAACCGGCCATATCCGGCCCAATATATTCTACATGTTTTATATTCAAACTGGCCATGTCTAGCCTCTCACACCTAACCTACAATGCCATTCTAAAAATAAACAATCACATCATTGAAACCTCAAATCTATAAGATAATCCAGGATTAATTCAAAACAATTTGAGTGAAAAAGTATTACATTTAACAGAGTAATCTGAACACTAAAAGGTCAAGGGAGCAAGCTGGCAAAATCATTAGGACATTGGGCAAAATGTGTAGCAACATTTGGTCCATTCTTATGTTCTGAGTTTAATTGTCAAGATCAACTTTGCCTTTCATCCTTTCAGGGTTGATAAAATAAGTACTAGTCAAGCACTGGTTGATAAAATAAGTACTAGTCAAGACTTATCCCACCTCTCGAAGTTGCTAGCCTTTTGCCAAAATTTGAAACCATAATTATATTATTAGTATCATTGAGCTGGAAGAATTTGTTAACATGTCAGACAAAATATTTAGTGGCATTTCTTCCAAATCTTTTCATTCTGAGTTCTAATTCTGCTGAGATTGACTTCACCTTTCATCCTTTTGATCCTTTTGGGCTGATAAAGTAATCACTGTTCAAGCTGGCCTTGTGCCAAAAATAGAAAGACTCATCATCATCATTACCACTCTCATCAGCTGTGTGTATGCAATATTACTACTGATGAGTCATTTGTCCACCAGAAAGATACTAGATGATTTATTTTAATGTTATGATGTTTTAAGGGGTATATCTATAGATTTCTTCTGTAGCCAGTTTTCATAGTTAATTAAGAGTATTTGGTATTTCTTAACATCAAACTTTCTTTACCCATTGCTGAATAAGAACTTTTTAAAAAGAAAATTGTATTAATATGTTTCACCAACATATTTTTCTTTCATTTTTTGCTCTCACCTTCTTCAAGGCGATTGCATGTATTACATAACTGACTGCCATGCAGTTGTTAACTTAGCTTTGACTTAATGAATATTAAAATATTTTGTTTACTCTAGGATCAGGCAGCTTTTGCATATGATGCTTCCATTTAGAACATGTCATTTTCTGAAATTTTTTTTTTAATTAGTTAATTCCAGAAGGATGAAGTAAGAGAAAAGGATTGAGAAATTGATTTATTGTGGAATTGAATGGGAGAGTTTAGACATGTTAAGAAGTGAGTAGACTTGGCTGGATTTCAGTAACAGAAGTAAGAAAAACAGCCTGCTCATTCTGAGGGGCTGACATTTTTGTAGTAACTGTAGTAAAGAGCATAGTCTTATGTGTGTGTGTGTGTAGATCAAAGGCTCTTGTAAGACAGACAGTTAAAATGTGTTGTTTATATCATTTATCCTTGCATTGCTTCAGTGAAGCAGAGCTGTGATTGGGATGACAAATCTTATAGTTGAATGGTCATAGTATACACTATACCAAGTATCATCTAGAGTTAAACCAGCTCCATTGTCCTTTCTTCAAATCTGACATGACTAAATTAGTCACTTATAAAATTTCTAGCTTCATTCATTCTTTTTATAGTGGCAATGTGATTCCTTCATGATACAGACTGTCCACTATATCCTGTCATTCAGAAAAGAAAATATGATTGTTTTTGTAATGTTGTAGAATTTGTGTATTCCAAATAAGGATGGACTAATGATAAATGAATGTTTGTTGATTAATCCTCATTGCAATTGACTTTCAATTTTTGCCCTAGTAAAACTATCATCTAACTGATTTAGCAATTATTGATTGGATGTTTCAATTACAGCTTTCTGTCCATCAAGTTTTCTAATATTTAGGTCTTTAAAAACATTTTCTTATGTATGCATGCATCATTTTAAAGATGACAAGATGTTTATCAATGGAGATTTATCAGGTCATTAAGAATGAAATGTCCAATTTTGAACTGAAAGTTTATTTTAATTTTATCTTGACAAAAAGCAAAGCAGTTAATCAAAGTATGCACCTAAATTATCAACACAATTTTGCCATTTTATCAGTAGCTTATTTATGCCAGCAGCAAAGAATTCTGGAGAGCAAGAGGTGATGAAATTACGAAAAGCTGTTTTTGCATCTTCTCCAGATTTGAAGTTTTTTCCTTGCAAAAAGTTGTCTAATGCTTGGAAAACATGATAGTCAGTTGGTGCAAGGTCTGGTGAATATGGTGGATGACAGTATTTTCAAGTTTAGTTCCTGTAACTTGAGTAACGTTCTTTGCGCAACGTGGTTGAGCATTGTCTTGCCTGTCTCTATTGACCAATCTCAGTTGCTTAATTACAAGTTCACTGATCATTTCATCCAATTGGTTGATGTATACATCCACTGTAATTGATTTACCAGGTCTCATGAAGCTGTAGTGGATGACACCAGTACTGGACCACCAAACAGACACCATTAGCTTTTTTTGGTGAATATTATTTTTTGGATTGTTTTGGCACTTGTCTGTAGCCAACCACCATGCAGAACACTTGCTATTGTTGAAAATAATCCATTTTTCATTATATGTAACAATATGATGCAAAAATGGTTTGCTTTTATGTGGTGACAGCAAATAACAGCAAGTTTCAAGATGACATGTCATTTGATGCTCGTTCAGTTTATGTGGTACCCACTTGTCCAGCTTCTTTACCTTGCCAATTTGTTTCAGATGGCCCAGTACAGTTGGAGTCGAAGCATTAAATTTTGCTGCTGACTCACATGTAGTTTGAAATGTATCCACTTCTACTACAGTTTCCAGCTCATCATTATCCACTTTGGTCTCAATTCTACTACGGGGCTGATTTTCAAGAATAAGTCTTCAGACCGAAACTTCTCAAACCATCGACATACAGTGTGCTCATTCACTATATCCTCACCAAACACCTCATTGATGTTTTGAGCTGTCTGGGATGCACTGGTTCCATGACAGAACTCATATTCATAAACAACAGGAATTTTTTTATCTATCCACGGGTTCACAATAATTGATTTACAAGAGAAAACTCACAATATAATCAGACACCATGAATAGCATTTTGCAAAGTGATGATGTAATTCTTCAATGTTGTAAAACAAAGAATTGTCTGGATAAAACATTAGAGTTAACGACTATCAAAGTTGGTGCATAAGAAAATCGGACATTTCATTCTTAATGATCTGATAGCTACTGTATTGAACAGGTCAAAAACTAGGAGATAGCAAATATGAAAAGCTTGCAACCTCTGCTTTATCAAACATGTCAACTTGAGCATAGGTGGAACTGATGAGAAGGGCTTGAGCTCTTAGAAACTTGTTGATTTTAGTTTTAAAAAGACATTTTAGATTACTTGTAAAACTAAACATTTTTAAAACTGATACAATGACTTGTTCTATATGCTGGTCTTTGTAAATGTTAAAATGCTAAGAAGAATACTTTTTCTTTCTGTTGTCCTTTTCATTAAATGAACTGTTATTCTGTTACTGAAAAACTTCCTGAAGCAGGAAGGACATATTAGATAATGTAGTCTTATCTATAAATCCTAGCCTAAAATATGGGATGGTCATAGCTGGAATGCTTTGATCTTAGGTTTGTTGGATCAGAGCTGATTTGGGGGTTAAACAACAACATAAATCAATGAGAGAAATCTCTATGTGGTCGCTTGGTCTGCTCTGAAAGGAACAAAACATTGGACATTATAGCCATAAATGTCAAGGTTGTCATAACTACAATGCCTTTGCCCTGTGGTTAAACATAATCCACACTGCTACAATTTCATGGAACTGACTAAAGTTATATCAAATATAGAGGAGGTCCTTTTTAATGGGTAGATGCCTTTCCTAGCAGCACTCATTCTCAATTGAATATTTAATGGTAGGTTGACATGTAGGAAGTCTTCATTTGCCTTATAACTCTTACAATGGTTAGAGCTAGGTTTGAAATCCTGACCTTGCCTTTACCTCACTGCCACTGTAATTTTGAAATTCCATACACCCATAAATAGTGTATTAATATTTATAGCCAGTTTAACACTGAGAGCTGGCAGAATCGTTAGCATGTCAGGCAAAATGCCACTTAGCATCTTGCCCATCTGTATGTTTTGAGTTCAAATTCCATTGAGGTCAGCTTTGCCTTTTGTCCTTTCAGGGTCAATAAAATAAGAACCAGTTGAGCACTGGAGTCAATGTTATCAGTTTACTCCCTCCCCTGAAATTGCTGACTTTGTGCCAAAATTCGAAACCAATATTTATAGCTAATTATATATGGCACTGAATTGAAATCATACTAAGGCCAACTTTGTTTTTTATTTTCATGTGAAAAATAAAGCACCGGTCATGTATTCAGTCAATCTAACCAACTACATCCTTACCTCATATTTGATGTGTGCCTATGTGAAAAATCAATTATATATATACATCCCCACACACATACTGGTAAAACTGTTCTTCACAGATATTAATGTTCGTCTGTGTTAGCATATATTAGATTAAATGTTGATATAAAGTGTTCATTTGATTCTATTGAACGTTGTTTCTTTCCCAATTTTCCTGTCTTATTTGTTATTGCTTGGGACACAACACAATGCGTCTGTAACAAAGTTTGAGTTCAGTCTCCTAATGTAATAATAATAATATCACCATCAGCAGTTACAACAAATTTTACTCTATAAATCTCACCTTCAGCCTTTATCCATTGTTTTTCCTGTTACCCAGCATGAGGTGAATACCTGTTACTGCAGAGGTCCACATTGACACCAGCATGAAGACTTATAATTCTCAATTAGAAAGATTTTTTTTTTTTTTAGCATTCTGTTCTAGTTTTATCCTCCTTCCAACTCAAATAATAACTTATAGTTAATCCTACTACACATCTTTCTCTCCAGTTATAAACAAGAGAGGTGCTTGCAGAGAGCATTTTGGTAAACTTTGCCTTTTTTTCCTTTCAGGATTAATAAAATATGTACCAATTGATTTATTTCAGCTTGCAAGTCCATTTAATGCAGGTGACACCTTGATGTTCACTATCTTTTCTGTTATTAAATTGTATGTATAACACTCATTTAGTCCCTACTGATTATCACTTGTACTCATCATTATATCTGCTTTACAAGCAATGCCCCTACCCCCAATTCATTTTCACCTGTTGTCCACTACTATCAGCTGCGGTAGTCTTTGTATTTACTCACTAATAGTTTCTGTATTTTGCATATGGCTCTGAATAGTTGCTGACCTGTTGCTGCAGCAGTAGTGCTGATCCTACTGGTCACTGATGTTGCGGTCATCTCTGCATCTGCTTAAGTATCAGCAGTAAGTGGAAGATCTTCATCAGCTGATCATTAACTTTAATGATCTCTGTCAGTGCTGTCCACCAGTGGTTTCTGATGACAAACCAAGGGATCTTTAATTTTGTTATTCGAACTGCAAGAAATAGAAGCTAAATATCCCTCGAATCACATTATTGTCTTAATAAGATGAAAGGACTTGTTGGATAGTGTCATCTCTGATACATTCTCTGGAATAAAGATGAGGTGGTCATAGCTTGAACACTTTTGGGCCATAGGTCAGTCTGGTCAGTTAGAAATGACCTTGGCTAAAATAGCAGCAACCTCTGCTGATCATGTAACTGTTGCCTTAAACAAATTTTTTCAAATACAAGCATGATATTTATGTTACAGTTTTTTTTTTTTTTAGTTATAGCTTGGAGGTTAGTGAAGTGGCAGAGATGATAGAATGTTGAAGTGAATAATTTGCAGTATTTAGTTCACTCATGCTTTCTATATAATTAGTTCAAACCTCGTTGCCTTTCATTCCTCCAGGGTTATACTGGGCTCAATACACCTTGCCCCCACCCCACCCCGATAAATTTGTGAAGCCATCCTTAATGTTAAAAATCGTTATTCTTTTTCTTCTCGGAAATCTGACATACTCTTCACATCTCCAATGTGCCTCATTTCCCCTCATCCCTGCAACCTTACAGTCAAGTCCATTGCATGTTATTGGCCAATATGGAGAGACAGCGAGAGAAATCGGGTATGCATATACACTTGTGTTTAAAAACTGGTTTTCTGATCACTTCCTGCCATAATTTACTATCCAAATCTGAACATGACCATCACCATTAATCACTCTCTGGGGTGACTTCACTACTACTATTACTGCTACTTTTATTATTACTATCCCACCACCACTACCAACACCATTATTTCTACCATCTTCACTTACTTTTTCTAACAGCACTAGTATTGCTATTTGCACTGTTTCTAAGCAATAACCATCACCACCAATATTGCCTACACTATGCTATATACTCATTTATTCTGTTGCTAGGTAACTAACCACCACTATCACACTACAACCATTGTTCACCTTAAACCCTCCACTAAACATTACATACCAATATTATATCTCTATATATTTATGATTGCTGAATTGTAGAAGATTTAGTAGTTTATTTTTTATTATTTTTTTTGCCCAGAAATAATGTTTTTCAAATTTTTTTTCTTTTTCATTTTTTGTTTTTTTTTAGCCCCATCCTCAATAAAATGGTTATTTACCTCTTCATTCTTTTCATTAATATCACTGAGGTTTCTTTCTAATTACACCTCAAATCACATCTGCTGAAATGAATTTTTACATTTTTTTCCCTTTTTTTAATAAAACACATTGTCCTTAACTAAAAAAACAAAAAAAACTCCTGTAATTTTTAAAAAAAATATTACATGTATTGATATTGTTATTGTTGTTTAACCCTTCAACATTCAAAAAGGCTGTATCTGACCTAAATATTCTACCATTTTTGTGTTAAAACTGGCCAGATTTATCCTACAATGTCATTCTTAAAATAAGCAATCACGCCATGAAAATCTTTTTGCCACAAGATAATGTATGATTAATTAAAAATAATGTGAATAAATAAACATTACCTTTGAGAGAGTAATCTGAATGCTGAAGGGATAACCATTGTGTTTAAAGGAGACTAGGTTGAAAAATACCCAGGACTTTGTTCAGCTTGAAAACTAAAGAACAATCAGTACTAACATACTTGATGTAATGAGTTAACTTTCAATTAAGTAAAATTACTAATTTTGTAGAAGCTGGCAAACTGGCAAAATTGTTAAGCATTTTGGACAAAATGCTTAGTGGCATTTCCTCCAGCTTTACACTCTGAATTCAAATCCTGTTGAAGTCAATTTTGTCTTTCATCACAAGTAAAATAAAGTACCAGTTAAGTACTAGGGTCAATGTATCAACTACCTTGCCCCTCTTTTCAAAGTTGCTGGCCTTGAGCCCTGCTGATGTCTCTTTCAGAGGAAATGGTGTGATTTTGTTTACTTATATGCCATGGCTCAGTGGTTGGAGCGTCGAGCTTACGGTCGTGAGATTGTAAGCTCAATTTCCAGACCGGGCTGCGTGTTGTGTTCTTGAGCAAGACACCTTATTTCATGTTGCTCCAGTTAACTCAGCTGTAGAAATGATTTGCGACATCACAAGTGCCAAGCTGTATTGGCCTTGGCCTTTCCCTTGGATAACATCAGTGGTGGGGAGGGGAGACTGGTATGGATGGGCGACTGCTGGCCTTTCACAAACAACCTTGCCTGGACTTGTGCCTCGGACGGTAACATTCTGGGTGCAATCCCATGGTCATTCATGATCGAAGGGGGTCTCCTATATGCCATGGAAACCAGGTGACTGGCCTTATAAATCCTATGGCTAAGGAAAAGAATTTTAAAAATTCCCTTTATCATTAATTCAGGTAAGGGAGTTAATTGTGAAATTTGAATTCTTGACAGTATGGTGAAACAACTCTTAAGTATGTTTCAGTTTTATTACACCTTTTTAGTGGAATATTACCAATACCAGTCAAAGATAATTTGAGAAATTTGTTTTACTAGTTTCATTCATTGGACTGTAGCCATACAGTGGTACCACTTCAAGGATTTTATTTGATCATATCAAATGCAGCTATTTCATTGACTCACTAAATTATGTACTTGACATAAAAAAGACAACTCGCAACATCCACATCATCAAAATCTTGGAGATATGAAATAATGCATGATTAATTCCAAACATAGTGAATAAATAAGCATTACATTTGACAAAATAATCTGAATGCTAAGGGGCTCAAGCAGTAAACTTAATCATAGTTGCAGACAAGAAATGGAAATTTAATTTTCATGCTCACAGAAGAAAATGTGGTCTTTCTTAGCAGGCAAGAGGGACAACTTCAAGTATATTTCAACTTTTCTAGACCTCATTAGCTTGCTTGATCATAGGTTTTTACATACAGAAAAACAGTTAAGCACAATTTTGGTATGTTAACCAAAATTGTTCTTAACTGGTAGACTTAATTCATTACCCAGTTTAACACCATCATTTAATCCCTTACTTGTACTTGTAATGGCGTTCACCCAGGGCGGGTTGAGCCGGCTTCTTCTCTCATAGAAGAAGTTTCGTAGGAATATTGAATTCACAAGCGGTCCCCGACATCCCGCATGCATATCCCGAGTGACGGGACGCCCTGTTTGCCGCAGTCTCCACAGACGCAGAGACAGAACAACCTCGAAGCCGCCGGTTGCCGATCAGACACCTCTTGGAATTTTCACCAGAGCCCTGTTGGCCAGGCTGCAGCCCTAATGCCGCTCAGTGCCAGACCAATCTGCCTTGGGTGGCCCTACCAGGAAATGAAGTTGCCGACAGCATAGCTCTGACAGTGCCCGTTTACACCACCCTACCGCTTTGAGGAGGGGTTGGACTTGGGTAACTTTAACAGAGTTCATTCTATTGCAGACATTTGTGCCAGGTCTCCAGTTTGCGGATGACTGCCTCCTTTCCTCCCTCTCATCAGTCATGGAGGCTGTAAAATGTCAGGAGTACTGCTCTTCTATTCTAATTAAAAGGATAAAAACAAAATAGTAATTTGCATTATTATAAAATGTGAGCTAAGGGAAATAACTCGTTGATCAATGTTATGGATTTAGTTGAGGTGGTGGTGAATAATGTATGCCAACAAATTCTCTTCTTGGAGAAAGAAATCGGAAACAGCAGCTTATCAAAGAAAAGAGAGATAATGACAACAAATAAGTGTAAAAATTAAATTTTTCTATAAAATAATTAATTTCTTGAAATTTTGTCCCCTTTGTGAAACAGACAATTACCACAAGGGCTGTTTTTCATTCTCCAACTAAAAGGCAAATTTCAGCTCACAAAGATGCAGGCATAGCTGTGTGATTAAGAAGTTTGCTTCCCAACCACAAGGTTTCAGGTTCTGTCCCAGTATATGGCACTTTTGGGATGTCTTCTATTATCGCCCCAAGCCAATCAATACTTTGTGAGTAAATTAGGGAAAACGTAAACTGAAAAAACTCATTGTGCATATATATATATAAATATATATATTGGTAAAAACGGTAAGATAACAAAAGAAAGAAAGAGACCTCAATATTATGTAAATAGAGGAATTTATCTGTAAAATAATATCCAAAACTCAGAGTTTTATCTTGGCTACTGAATAATTGTCACATATTATTTTACAGATATATATATATATATATATATATATATATTATTATTATTATGATTATGCATGTGTTTGTGTTTCCTTGTTTTGATGTTGCATGATTGTTGTAAATGAATTCCATTTCTTTCTAATATTGTGAAAACCTCTCTAGCCATGAGGAATCAATACCTTGCTTGGAAAAAGGTAAGGATTGGCAAGAAGAAGGGCATCTGGTTGTACAAAATCTGCTTTAATAAACTCTGACTCATACAAGTATGTGAAAGTGGATATTCAATAACTTCTTCGTGTGCACCATTCAGTGGTTGTATTGCCATTAATCTGGATAATCTAACTTAAGTATGCCGTTGACCTGCTCGAGTTACTTCTTATAGCTTATCTTCTGTTAATTTTACACACATGTATGTGTGGCTTTGACATGCATCTGCAAGGCTCCCATCTAAATTTCACTTACAAGGTGTTTTTTCAGTCAGAAGTTACAGTAGAAAACACTTGCCTAAGATACTGGAGTGGGTAAAAACAAACCTGTAAAAAGCAGAGGTAGAGATGGGTTATAGGTGGCAACAAAAGTGGTTCAGAGAAAGATTACTAGCTGGCAGCATAGCATGGTGATGTTAGAGAGTATAGGATAGGGAGATGACAGTGGTCTAATGTAAACTTTATAATTAGGTATACTGAAGGCCACGTGAGTAGAGTGATGAAGGTTTGATCAACACAGGTGACATGAAGATGAGAGATGGGGGGCCTATGAGTGATAAGGAATGGGGCACACCTGTTTTTGATATTTGTTTCACTCTACTTCCATAAGTGGATGCCATCTCCAGACATGCATGTTGTCACTCAAAATAGTTCTTTATGGCATGATATGCAGTATCTTGAGACCATTCTTTGTCACTACATTCCACGTCTTCCTTGGTCTCCTTCCACTGATTCCATTCACTTTGAGCATAGAGCCCTGCTGTACTACAGTTGTCATCCTTAATACACATCATATTGCCACACAAGCACGGTCTTCTCTTTTGCATACTGTGTCTGATTCCTTGAACATGTTTTTCTTTTGACACATTTGTACTCTGTGGTTTATGCACACTGATATTACACATCTAGTAGAGCATTCTCACTTCATATGTATTAGGTTAGGGTTAGGGATGAAACAAATATGAGAGTTGAGCTGTAATCTGTAGATGTGAGAGAGAAGACATCTGTGCTAAAAGGTGAACTGATAGAGAATGATAGATAAGCAACAGGCTTTGATTTGTGTGACCTAGAATAAAGCGAGTTGGGGTGGGTCCGGTAGATAATGAAAAATAAGGGCATTGTACAGCCTAATTTTATTCTGCTTGTTCCAGATCATGTTTTTTATAATCTTTCAAATGTTGAAGATGTTAATGAAATTGATGTAGAAATATGTACTCACATAAGTAAAGCTTTTGATATGATAGATACCAATACCAAGTTAATAAGAAAGAGAAGAGTGAAACAGTTTGGCTGTTCAATAACTTTATAGTGCTGGCATTCTGCCAAGATTTCCCAAACTCTTTACCCTTTAGCATTTAAATTGGCAATATCAGACCCAAATAGTTGATCTGTATTATGTTCAAACAGCCCAGATCTATCCTCTCATACCACTTCTACAATTCCATTCCAAAAATAAACAATTACATCATTGGAATTTCAAAACTATGAGATAATGTATAATTAATTCAAAACAATGTAAATAAGCATTACATATGACAGAGTAATCTGAATGCAGTAGGGTTAAGCAAATAATAGATGACATCAAATCAGGAAGAGGTCAGCTTTTTTAGTTACTATTAGCAACAGTGGAGGGCAGAGCTTCAATTAAAGAGAGATTAAGTTTATCACCTACCTGACAAGTTTTGAATTCAGAATGAAGAAAAATAAACTAATATCAGATATATTGCTGCAGATATGACTGTGTGGTAAAGAATCTTTGTAAATATGTAATTTCAGATTCAGTCCCACTGCATGGTACCTTGGGCAAGTTTCTTCTACAAAAGTCCTGGACCAACCAATGCCTTGTGAATGAATTTAGTAGATGGAAACTGTATGGAGGCCTGTTGTGTTTTTATGTCTTTGTGTCTGTGTTTATCACTCCCACACACTACTGCTTGACAATTTGTGTTGGTTTGTAACTTAGTAACTTGGCAAAAAAGACTGACAAAATAAGTACCAGACATTAAAAATTAGTACTGGGGGTGATTTGTTTGAGTAAACTCTTCAAAGCAGTGCCCCATCATGGCCATAGGCCAATGACTGAAACAAGTAATAGATAAAAGGGATACATTTCACATTTCCTATTTGGAGGAGGGGGTGGAATATTCTTCAGTTTTTCTTAGCAAGAAAGGGTGAGTTGTGGCCTTCATACCAATAACTATGTATAACATATTCCTGAATATATTTTGATTTAATAAATATTTTGAAACTAAAAAATTTTGTGAGAAAATTATACTGCAGCCCAATTTAGCTGTGGGGTATCAGTTTGTTAGAAATAGTAGTCAAATTCTCTTCAAGATCCTATGCATTTAAACTGGACTGAATATTCTACATAATTTATGTTTGAACTGGTCAGATCCAGCCTCTCACACCTATTCTACAATGTGATTCTGAAAATAAACAATCACATCAAAATCTTAAAGCTGAAAGATAATGCAAAAGAATGCTAATAAATATGCATTACATTTAACAGAGTAATCTGAATGCTGAAGGGTTAAAGAGAGATGTCTTTGATCATATCTGCCACAGTCAGAGCTAAATAACCAGCACCAACATTAGATATTTGTATTCTGAGTTCAAATTCCACTGTGACTGGTAGATTTAACTTGTCACCCAACTTAACACCCCACTTGACAACTTGGATGCCTTTAGCAGAATCTAGTCTGTTGCAAGCATATAGGTCAGGTCTATGGTTTGACTCTTTATTTAAACCTACCATATCAGGCCAAAGTATTCTACCCGTTTTATGTTCGAACTGGGCAGAGCTGGCCTCTCACACCTATCCTACAGTGTCACTCAAAATAAATAAATCACATCGCCAAAATCTTGAAGCTCTGCAGATAATGTATGATTTATTCTAAACAATGTGAATCAATAAGCATCACATTTGACAGAATAATCTGAATGCTAAAGGGTTAGGCATGCCTTCCTCCCTTTCTCCAACTAGTCTTAGAGACCCTCTAAAGTGTCAAGGGTACTGCCTTCCCTCCTGACTAAAAGACAAAAATATACCATGTCCTAGAAAATATGACCTGCTTGACTCACAAACACTAATCAATGCTTCATTGTAGATCTGTTGTTTCCTTTTTCTATTGACACTTGTTGAGTGTAGTGACAGACTTACCGTGAATCTTGTTGATTAGAGGGTTTGTTGGGTGACATTGTTCCATTATTATGGCTTCCAGAACTAATAAGAACTGGTCCGGGAAGTGGGTGGTGGGGAGGCAGTCTCTGCACCAGGCAGGAATTTTGTGGTTGTTGAGATTTAACTCCCATTTGAAATTTGTGTTTTTTTTTTTTTAGCAGAGTAAAACATAATTCAAGCATTCAAGCCAGGTCACTTAACCCCTACCACTTGCAGTCTTGGAATCCTTGAAAAGGGGTTGTGGATATTGCCTTTCCACTTCTGAGTCCGCTATTAGAAAGAAAAAAAGGAAAACAAAAAACTAAATGTCCCCTAAATTGATTTTGTGTATGTCATCGTCATCATCACCATCAAGGTCATCACCACCATCATCATCATCACATCCTCTTCCTCCTCCTCCTATTCCTTGTCATCATAATTGTTACCACCATCATCATCATCATTGTCATCCTCATTGCTCTAATATTCAATATCCCATACTGGTATTGATCAGGCCAGTCTACAGTAACAATTTGTCACCATTTATCTCATTACTGAGAGTCAACATCCCGAATTCTTTCAGTGTCTTGTCTGAAAGGCAGTGAGGAAGCCTCTACATGGTTGTTCAATTTGCTAAGCATAGCAGCCAAATATCTCTGAAATCACAATAGGCTATTTTCTTTTTTTGTTTTTCTAAGAAAAGTACATACTAGACAATGAGATATAGAAAAACACCAGATGTGACATAGATTGACCACCTTTGATCAGTCTAGTCTGCTGAAACCCAGCTGACCTAGGGTTAAACAACAAGTGTAGAAAAGTCATTAGTTTTTTTATCCTGTTAAAAAGAAATCAATATATAGGTGCAGGCATGGTTGTGTGGTCGAGAAGCTTGCCTTGCAACTACATGGTTTCAGGTTCAGTCCCACTGTGTGGCACCTTGGGTGAGTTTTCTACTGAAACTTTGGAGTGATCAGTGCCTTGTGAGTGAATCAGGTAGATGAAAACTGTGGAAGCCTGTCTGTGTGTGTGTGTTTATGTTTATCTCCCACCATCACTTGGCAACCAGTGTTGGTTTGCTTATATTCTTATAACTTAGTGGTTTGGCAAAAAGGAACAATAGAATAAGTATTAGATTTAATAATAAGTAATGGCATCAATATGTTTGACTAAACCCTTCAAATCAGTTCCCTGCTTGGCTGCAGACCAATAACTGAAACAAGTAAAAGATACATGAAAGATATGAGTTGTACTTTCGTTTTTTAGTCATAAATCCACTTTATTCAAGTAGACCTATGATCAAAGGCATCCTAGCCTTAACCACCTGATTGTTTAGCCACAGCCCATCTTCTAGGAGGCTGAGCAACACATAAACATTTACCTGGTCATTCTGTCTGCTCACTATTCTCTGATCATTTTATCTGTTGCTCTGCAGATTCTTCAACACAGCAACTCTGTTACAATGTCTAAATCAAAAACATGTTTAAAATATCATACACCAGGTGTCACATTATGGCGAGCTGGCAGAAACGTTAGCACACCGGGCGAAATGCGTAGCCGTATTTCGTCTGCCGTTACGTTCTGAGTTCAAATTCCGTCAAGGTCGACTTTGCCTTTCATCCTTTCGGGGTCAATAAATTAAGTACCAGTTAATCACTGGGGTCGATGTAATTGACTTAATCCGTTTGTCGGTCCTTGTTTGTCCCCTCTGTGTTTAGCCCCTTGTGGGTAGTAAAGAAATAGATGTCACATTACTGTTGTGAGTGGAGAGTTTTCAACTAGTGTCACATCTAACATGCAGTGATCCATATACAGAAAGGTTACATCAGCTGTTGGTTAATGAGTTCTTAGAAACCAGTGAGGAAGCCTCTAAGTGGTTGCTTGATATATTAGAAAAAATAATCAAATCCCTCTCAAAACTCCACATTTACCATCCTGCCATAAAAACGAAAATCAGAGCCATTACATGCAAATGAGTATGATTTAGCATTATATACCATACTGAGGCAGCAAGCTCAGCTGGAAAAAATGAGCAGTACTTGTAATTCAAAGGTCCAGCTTTGTTACATTGTGTCACACTGAATCTTCCTGAGAACTATGTTAAGGGTGTGCATGTCTGTGGAGTGCTCAGCCACTTGCATGTTAATTTCACAAGCAGGTTTTTCCATTGACTAGATCAATTGGAACCATCATCATCATAACTGATGGAATACAAAAAAAAGACAGCAGGAAGCTGGTAGAATCATTACCATGCTGGATAGAACACTTAGCATCATTTCTTCAGGCTTTCATGCTGGGTTCAAATGCCACTGAGGTAAACTTTGCTTTTCATCCTTTCAGGATCAATAAAATAAAGTACTTGCAATTAGAAAGAATTATTACAGGTAAAGAACTAGCAGAATCTTTAGCTCACCAGGTAAAATGCTTAAGCAACATTTCATCCATCTTTACGTTATGAGTTCAAAACCTGCCAAGGTTAACTTTGCCTTTTATCCTTTCAGGTTGATGAAATATGTATGAGGTAAGCACTGCGGTCAATGTAATCAACTAGCAACCTCCAGCCCTAGCCTCAACATTTCAGGCCAATAGTAAACAGGAGTATTATATACCATGCTTTTGCTAATTGTTCTGTGTAAGTAAATGTCCTATTTTTGACACACACTGAAACATCCAGGATGTGCCATCTGGAAGAAGATAGGGCTGCACCAGTACTGTGTTGGTACTCATCTTCAGTTAAGTGCCTTGCTCAAGGAGACAGTACACAACTAGGTCCAGGAATTGAGCCCACAACCTTATGAATGTGAGCCTAACATTGTGACCACTAGGCCACATGCCTAGTGCATTGTACTGGAATAACTATTAATGCGGTAAAAAGGTCATGAATGGAATATTTTGATTAGAATGTACTAAAAATAACAACAGCAAAAATGGCAACAATAATCTATGGTTAAGAACTGAAAGCAGAGTAACTTTAACACAAAACACAGTTATGATAAATGAAACAAGTTTTATTTTTCAACTGTAGTCAGATACAGTAGTAAAAGGGGTTAAAACAACAGGGGGTGGGGTGATTGGGCAGGGGTAGGGTTGGAGTGAGAAATAAATATATTTTTTATAAATATTGTTTTTTTTTGCTTTGTTCTTTTTCTTAAATTTTCGTTAACAAACTTTTGATCCCTGCTCTCAACATTTGAGAAGGAATCAGTGGAACAAACACAACAAAAACAACCAGTCTAAAAGATTAAAATTTTGACCATATTTGGTAAATGAAACAACAATAACAGCAACAACAACAGCAACAACAGATGTGAACACCAGAAAACATGGTATTTCAACATCTGGAATAAACAACCGACACCAGAAATTACAACATAAACCAATGATTCAGTGTATGGTGCCACCAAAAAAAAAAAATAAATAAATAAATAAAAGACCACCCTTCTTTTAATGCCCCTCTTGGGGGTAAGGGAGCATTTTATAAAGTCTTGTTTGCTTCGGCAATGTTCTTCGTAGCAACAGGCTGTGTTGGGCCAATCTGGGTGTTTATTGGGTACATGTGGGTGGCTGCCATTTGAATAGCTGGGAAAATCTGTGAAGTTGATGGAGACATTTGAATAGTGGGGAATATTTGAGTGATGGGAACACTGGTGATATGATGAAGTTGTTGGTGGCCTGACGCTGCTAACTCTTCAGTGTCTGCAGTTTCAGATGTCAACGCAGGACCTGGTTGCTGCAAACATGGTGTCAAGTGCTGAGAAATGTTGTTGGCAGTGGTAGTGGTGGTGGTGGTGGTAGGGGTAGTAGTGGTGATGTTTGGGTCAAAGCTCTCCGAACAAGAAATGTCGGTAGCATTATTGTTGTTACTGTTATTATCAGCTGCTTCTTCATTTGCAATTCTGTTGACATTTTCATCATTATTATGTATTTGATCAGTAGAGTCATTCAGATGGTGTTGTAGAAGTTCTTGTGATCCACAACCGACAGAGGAACCTTGATAACCATCCTTGTTATGTAATGGGACACAGCTGAATTTTCTTTCCCCTTTATTTGGCCGATTGTGTCGAATGAGATGATCATTTCGGGAAAAAGCATAATCACATATGGTGCACCTATATGGCCGCTCTCCAGAATGTATTCGATGATGCACTTTGAGATAAGAACGTCGAGAGAATGCCTTGTTGCACACCTTGCATGAATAGAGTTTCAACCCTTTGTGTGTGATGATGTGTCGTTTCAGATTGTCCTGACGGGAGAAAGACTTGCCACACAGATGACATCTATAAGGTAACACCGCTGCGTGGATACGCTTGTGGATGTTCACATGGGATGTCTGTGAAAAAGCTTTCCAGCAAATATCACAGTTGAAAGGATTGCTGCCAGCCCGCTGTGCAGATCCCTGGCATGACTGAATACTCCGATGAGCTTTGCTATTGCTAGTTACATGCTGGTGTTCTTGTGAAGAGAACTGTCCCATTTCACAGCCCATACTACAGTTGTAAGAGTCTTCTGGACAGGCCTCTTTACAACTTGAGCAATCATTCACTGGGCACCTACAGGCAACAGCATTTGACTGAAAATGATTGTTGTGATTATTGTTGCAGCTATCCATGCATTGGCCGTTTGAAGCACTCTGTCCTGACAATTGTTGATTGGCATGTGTATTGAGACAGCTTTTGCTGTTTGTAACAAATTGTTGGTTAGCATGATGAGTCCGTATGTGTCGGACAAGGTGGTCACTCCGGCTAAAGGCATAGCCACAAATGTTACATTTGAATGGACGTTCTCCACTGTGCGTTCGCCGGTGAACTTTTAGATAGGAACTTTGGGCGAAAGACTTGCTGCATATATCACAGTGATACAGCTTTTCACCTTGGTGAATGCGACGGTGGCGTTCTAAGTTGTCATAACGACTGAACACTTTGCCACATAAATCACAGCTAGAAGGCTTCTGCCTGCTAGAAGAAACATTTGTCACAGTAGGTGTTTGTGCAATAAGGGTGTTTCCTGTTAGAGCTAAATTGGCATTTTGGTTAACATTTTTAGCCAAGGTTTGCAAATCTGTACTTATTTCACTAGAACCTACAACATCCACCATTTTATAATAATTTATATTTTCGGCAACAATTGCAGCTTTTTTAACAAAAAAATTAAATAATTCTCTGCCCTATTTTTTCTAATTTTATGTGACATTCAGAATCTAACTATTCCTCTCAGGTAATTCCATGACCTCAAATGTCCAGAAAAGTCTTTAGAGTTTTACTTAAGACAAGTTAGTTCATGAACATAACAATTTGTTTAGTAGATATAACATTCCAGCATACTATATCAATGATGCCAACAGATTTCCAATTCATAAATAAATACATTATTATTTATGTTATTTTTAACAAAGACAGATGCTAAAACTAAATTTTTTTCTTCTTTTTCTTTTTTGATTTAGAATTAGCATAGCAAAACAAAGACTAATTGAATTCTGACATATAGCCCAAATACCTTGTATAGAGGTATCAGGAGAAATAACAATTACATGCTTTTTGAAGGATATTTTAAAATAACCCTTCTACCTCATTTAAAAGGAACAAGATGAAAACAATGATATGTAATAAATACAGTTGTCATGGCAGTTTCAGTAACTCTTCTATTTTATCTTCAAATGTGATTAAACAGCAAATTATTTGGAAGTTGGTAAAATTATAAGAGATTCAGTTGGTAGAAATAAATATTTTCTTGAGGTAAGAAATGGTGGGTGAGATAGACAGGAAGTTGGAGGAATATGGCAGTGATAGAGACAGCTGTCAAGTCTGTAAGTCTGATATTCCAATGAGATGTTTCTGAAAGGAAATTTTTAGAAAAAATATAAAATCAGTTAATGTAAATAATCATTAAAAGCAAATAATTATTTGAAAATAACTACTTGTCAATAATTTAAAGTACTAACTACTCATTATGCACTTATTTATTGTATTTTAGGGAAACCCATGCTAGCATGGAAAGCGGACGCTAAATGATGATGATGATGAGGAGGAGGAGGAGGAGGAGGAGGAGGAGCAAAGTTTATAAATATCAACTTGTTAACAACAAACTCCACACATTCAACATATCAGAAGAAAGTATTTAATGGGTTTCAATATTCATTGGATCCAATCTGGAATAATCAGGAATTAGTTTCATGCCTTTAGTCTTTAATATTACAAATTCTTCCAAGAACCATTCCATCTAGAATACTTTTTCTCCAAAAAGGGTCATCATCATCATAATCATCATCATCATCATTATTTTGTAGGCTCATTGCATTGTTTCATACTAGAGCCTCTTTTTGAAGCCTGACAAAGTTCTAAGATTACATGCTTGTTGAGGTCTTTCCCAGACATTCTTTTACTCATACAGACACAGATACACACACACACACATCACAGGAGTGACTGTGTGGTAGGAAATTTGCTACCCCATCACATGGTTTTGAGTTCAGTCCCACTGCATGGCATTTTGAGAAAACGTCTTCTAATATAGCTTTAGGCTGACCAGAACCTTGTGAGAGGAATTGTTAAACAGAAAATAAAAGAAGTCCGTCGTGCGCGCGTGTGTGTGTCTGTGTTTATCCATCCCCTTGACACGGCTTGATAGCTGGCGTGTTTACATCCCCACAACTTAGCAGTTTCACAAAAGAGACTGATAGAATAAGTACCAGGCTTATAAAAAAAATGTACTGGGGTCAAATCATTCGACTAAAATTCCTGACAGTGGTTCCTCAGCATGGCCAGAGGCTAATGACTGAAACAAATAGCGGAAATAAAGAAAGGATGGTAGGAAGGAAAGAAGGTAGGAAGATAGATAGATAGATAGATAGATAGATAGATAGATAGATAGATAGATAGATAGATAGATAGATAGATAGATAGATAGATAGATAGATAGATAGATAGATAGATAGATAGATAGACAGACAGATAGATAGATAGACAGATAGATACTGATATACAGAGACAGGTGCAGATATAGTTGTGTGGTTAAGAAATTTACTTTGCAACCAGATGGTTTTGGAGCTTGATCCCAGTGCACAGTACCTTGGTTAAGTCTATTCTACTAGAGTTCTACTCTGATCAATGCTTTGTAAGGAAATTTGATAGCCAAAACCTGCAGGAAGCCAACTGCGTAAGCTCGCAAGGAATGAAGCTAGTATGCTCCGATGGATATGTAATGTCAGTGTGCATACTCAACAGAGTGTTAGTACCTTGAGAGAAAAGCTGGACCTAAGAAGCATCAGATGTGGTGTGCAAGAGAGACGACTGCACTGGTATGGCCATGTGGTGAGAATGGATGTGAATAGCTGTGTGAAAAAGTGCCACACCCTAGTGGTTGAGGGTACCTGTGGAAGAGGTAGACCCAGGAAGACTTGGGATGAGGTGGTGAAGCATGACCTTCGAACATTGGGCCTCACCGAGGCAATGACTAGTGATCAGGACCTTTGGAAATATGCTGTGCTTGAAAAGACTCGGCAAGCTCAAGTGAGACCATAACCTTGTGGCCTATGCCAGGGGTGTAACCAGCCCACTTATGCATACCTTTCCTTCATTGGACACTAAACTCTACTTGCGAAGACCTTGTCAAGGCAAGTGAAATCGAAATCGAAATCAAATTCGATGACTGGCACCCATGCCAGTGGAGGACTAAGAGTACCATACAAGCGTGATTGTTGCCAGAGCAACAAGCTGGCCTCCTTGCCGGTGGCACGTAAAAAACACCATTCGAGTGTGATCGTTACCTGCGTCACCTTACTGGCACTTGTGCTGGTAGCATGTGAAAAAACTTTTGAGTGAGATCGTTGCCAGTGCTGCTGGACTGGCCCCTGTGCAGGTGGCACACAAAAAGCACCATTTGAGTGTGGCCGTTGCCAGTACCGCATGACTGGCCCTCGTGCCGGTGGCACATAAAAGCACCCACTACACTCTCAGGCAGTAACCTGAATAATAATAATAATAATAATAATAATAATAATAATAATAATAATAATAATTTTTTAATTTAATTATTTATTTATTTTTTAAAATTTTATTTTTATGTATTAGACATTCACTAGTACAACACCAAAAAAAAACGGAACCCCCACCCCAAATATATGGCACAGAACTTCCAACCTGTTGTCTTTTGAGGTCTCTGGGTGAGACTTGGAGCCAACTTGTACAGACATAAAGCAAAAGTCAAACATAGAATAATAGTAATAATAACAACATCAAAAAATAGGAATGAGAACCCAGGTTCGAAATTTCCCTAAGACACCTGATGAAGGCTGGAGGATATATCAGCCAAAACATTGTGTTAACAACAAACAAGATGAGAACAAATATCTGTCAAATGTAAATAATTCCTCATCTCTTAAATATAGAAATGTATTAATAAGTACCATGCTTAAACAAATAAAAATGAGTACTAGGGTTGATTCCTTCAACTAAAAATTCTTCAATACAGTGCTCCAGCATGGCTGCAGTCTACTGACTGATGCAAGTAAAAGATAAAGGATAAAATAGAGGTGACCAGCATGGAATATCACCTTTCACGTGTATTCATACACACACACACACGTCACTATCATTACCATTGTTCAGTGTCCACTTTTCTGTGCTTGCATGAGTCAGATGGAATTTTGTTGAGGCACATTTTCAAAAGCTGGATGCCCTTCTTGTCTCCAACTCTCACCTGTTTCCAAGCTAGGTAATATTTCCCAAGAAAAACTAACAACATCACTTGTATGATGTTGATACTCATACATACGTGTGTGTGTATGTGTGTACCTTTATCTTGATATCATGTTATGATAATCAATGAGTATCAACATCATACAAGTGATGTTGTTAGTTTTTAGGCGTCTGAGAAAAACATGTCTGGGGAAATGTTACTGAACTGCTAAATTATGGGGATGTAACCACAACATCAGTTGTCAAGCAATGGGGGTGGGGTGGGGGACCTCAGAACTGGTAACCATGTGGTTGGGAAGCAAACTTCTTATCACACAGCCACTTGGGTGAAACAGTGTTGATGTTGACATTCCATGTTAACATTATGAGTCTGGACTTTTAAAGACCAGCAGAATACAAAAGGCCCTTACTTGAAAAACAAGTTAGTGAAAAGAAGAGCATTATCATCATCACCATCGTCATCATCATATAATGTCTGCCTCCCATATTGGCATGTGCTGAACAATTTGACAGGAGCTTGCGAGTCAGAAGATAGCACCATGCTCTACTGTCTGCTTTGACACAGTTTCTACAGCTGGATGCTCTTCCTAATGTCAGACACTTTGCAGAATGTACTGGGTACCTTTTATGTGGTACAAGCACCAGCATTAAGGTTACTAATTAATTTTCAAGACAAGACCTCTCCTCAACTGAGGGGCAATTAGTATTGAGGGTGCTGGTAGGTTTGTGCCAGGTGATGAGAAGTTACAGTATGAATAGAGAGACAAAAATAGTTGTCTGGCAGTTAGCAAGAGAGAGATGGTGAAAATGTAAAAGGGCATAAAATCCTGCCTCAAATAATTCTCCATCTAACCCATGCCAGCATGGAATAAATGAGTGTTAAACAAAGATATTCTACATCTTCTGCCCATGAATCACTAAAAGCAAATATTAAGTCATACAGCAATTTCAACCAATTTAAGATTTCTCTTCACTCATTTGTGGTAGGAAGCTTTGCTTCCCAACCACATGGTTTGTGGTTCAGTCCAGCTGTGTGGCACCTTGGGCAAGTGTCTTCTACTATAGCCTCAGGCCGACCAAAGCCTTCTGAGTGGATTTGGTAGATGCAAACTGAGAGAAGCCCATTGTATAAATGTATACATACTTATGTGTGTGTATCTTTGTGTCTGTGTTTGTCCCCACCCACTTACTGCTTTACAACAGGTGCATGTGGTGTTTATGTACCCATAACTTCATACTTCAGCAAAAGAGGCTGTATAGGTGTAGGAGTGGCTGTATGGTAAGTATCTTGCTTACGAACCACATGGTTCCAAGTTCAGTCCCACTGTGTGGCACCTTGGGCAAGTGTCTTCTATTATAGCCTTGGGCCGACCAAAGCCTTGTGAGTGGATTTGGTAGACGGAAACTGAAAGAAGCTCATCGTATATATGTATATATATGTATGTGTGTGTATATGTGTGTCAGTGTTTGTCCCCCCAACATCGCTTGACAACCGATGCTAGTGTGTTTACGTCCCCGTAACTTAGCAGTTTGACAAAAGGGACCAATAGAATAAGTACTAGGCTTACAAAGAATAAGTTCTAGGGTTGATTTGCTCGACTAAAGGCGGTGCTCCAGCATGGCCACAGTCACATGACTGAAACAAGTAAAAGAGACTGATAGAATAAGGACCAGGCTTTAAAAAAATAAGTACTGGGGTCAATACATTCAACTAAAAACTCTTCAAGGCAATGCCCCAGCATGGTCACAGTCTAGTGACTGAAACAAGTAAAAATTAAAGAAAGGGCCTTGCTGGAGTGTAATCTTTAAATGACGTTGTATTAGAAGTGAGATGTTATGTTCTTAAGGAAAAGTGAGAACATACTGTCACTGGTCTGAATGGGAGATAAGCCTCAAGAGAACTGAGTTTCAAACCTAGATTCGTTTTCTTATCACAGTTTTCCCAACCTATTCTGCTAATATTTTCACAATTTTTTTTAAAATCTTTTATCATTTATTTGTGTCAGTTATTGGACTGTGGCCAAGCTGGGGCACTGCCTTCCAGCGTTTTAGTTACATTTTTGAAGCGTGGTCATTATTCTATCATCCACTTTTGCTGAACCACTAAGTTATGGAGATGTAAAGAAACCAACACTGGCTGTCAGTGCATACACACACACACACACACACAATGGTTTTCTTTCAGTTTCCATCTACCGAATTCACTTACAAGGCTTTGGTTGGGTCAGGGCTATATCTTTTATCTTTTACTTGTTTCGGTCATCAGACTGGGGCACCACCTTGAAGAATTTCAGTTAATAAACCGATCCCAGTTCTTATTTTTATTTTAAGCCTGGTTCTTTTTGCTGAATGGCTAAGTTATGGGGACATAAACACACCAACACCAGTTGTCAAGAGGGACAAACACAGATGCAAAGACACACATACACACAGGCACACACACACACACATACATAAATATACGATAGGCCTCTTTCAGTTTCCATTTACTAAATCCACTCACAAGGATTTTGGTTAGCCCAAGGCTATAATAGTGGGACTAAATCTGGAATCATATGGTTAAGAAGGAAACTTCTTATCACAGCTACACCTATGCCTATAAGATGCTTAGAAGAAGATACTTGTCCAAGGTGCCATGCAGTGGGACTGAACCCAGAACCATGTGGTTGGGAAGCAAGTTTCTCAATATTCAGATTAGTTTTTCCCCAAACAGCTGACTATTTAATTACTTAAAAAGTGGAACCTAATATACTTAATGTGGTGAGCCAAGACATTTTAATTAATTAGATAATTAAAATTAAACTCATCACAAAGAGGGAAAGCACTATCTTAATGATTAACCTTGATCAAGAAAGACAAAAGTAAAACCCCGGGAATTAATTTAATTACAAATACAATAAAGTGGGAGTGTGAGTCTAATCTTTGAGACTTGAATGACAATTCTGGACATGTTTTGGTCTTAAACCTCATCAGTAAATAGTCTAAAACCATTACTGCCAGATTTTTGAATGATCAAAGAGAATATATAACTCTAGTGAATGAACAGAGTGGTGCTATAAAGTAAAAGAATGACTGTTGAGTGGTGGATGCCCAGGTTTGCCTGTTGTATGAAAAACTCAGCAAAGTGTGTGTTAACAAAATTAATGTAATGAGAGAAGACATTTCAAGTGATTAAAATTACTAGCTTTCATTGTTTTTATTTCTTAAAAAGACACAAGTGTTTTACAGCAATATTCCACATTACAATGGGTGAGACGCATTCCATAAGTAAAGACGTGGTTGTGTGAATACAGAGCTCCTCTTATAATCACATGGTCACAGGTTCTATCTCACTACAAGGTACTTTGGGCCAGTGTCTTCTGCTAATGCCTCAAGCTGACTAATATCTTGTAAGTAGAATAAGAAAAGCGGGGACTGTATGGAAGCCCATTATGTGTGAATGTGTGTGGTAAAGACCCCCTTCGGTCATGAATGACCATGAAATTGCATCTAGAAAGTTCTCCTCCAAGGCACAAGTCCGGGCAAGGTTGTTTATGAAAGACCAGCAGTCATCCATATATATCAGTCTTCCTTCTCCATACCACTAACGTTGTCCTAGGGAAAGGCAAAGGCCAATTCAGCTGAGCACCAGTGATGTTGCAACCTATTTCTACAACTGAGTGAACTGGAGCAATGTTAAATAAAGTGTCTTGCTCATGAACATAACACACAGCTCGGTCTGAAATTGAACTCACAATCTCACAATTGTAAGCCTGACACTCAAACTACTGAATCATGTGCCTTTAGATGTAGTATTTTCTTTTATTGAAGAAAACAGAAGGGTATAATCTGAGGAAGATTTGGTTCTATTTATATTACACCTAGTCACCATTTAGTGGCTTCCTTATTCACTAGAGCAGAGCAATGTGAATAACCTAGGAGCACAGCATAATAGCTGGGGGAAACTTCTACATGGTCACTTGATCTGTTAAAAATAGTAGACTACTCTCCCACAAATTGCAATATACAGTTTTGAATAAAGACAAAACTTGGATAGTATAATTGCTGATATATTCCCTAAAATGATAGGATGGTTATGACTGGAACATCTTGTCCTGAGACTTATAAATACAAGATGGTAGTGAAGTGGCAGAAATGTTGGAGCATCGGACAAAGATGTTTCTGAGTTCAAGTCACACCAAATTCAGCTTTATTTTTTCATACTTTCAGGACTGATAAAATCAAGCACCAATCCAGTCCAAGATTGGGGGAATTGTTCCAGCTCTTCACATTCTGAGTTCTTTGCAATTGATAAACAACATTGATGTCAGCTGTGTCAGACCTTGCCTTTTCTTTGAGCAACAGGAGTACCATAGAAAGATGAGACTTACTGCGTAGCAATACAAGAACAACAAACAAACCTTTTCCAGGGCCTATGTTCTGAAGAAGAATTTTCCAGGTGCAGGGTTGGGGACAATACTGCCCAATAGAAACCTTGAAACGAACTGCACAGTGACTGCAGCAGGGTTTAAACTTTTGGAAAACAACTTGGGTCTGGCTACGGTTCCGGCTTAGAGGCGTTCAGCCGTTATCGCTCAGAGGCAGCCTGGCACCACCGCTCTATCGAGCAAGTGCGCAAACCATTGCTCTGATCCCATGGTTCCTCTTGTACTGGACGGGGTAGCCGTAGCCGAGTTGACATTGCCGACGCCCGCCTAAGGTTGGCCGAAGAAGCGTCAGCGGCAGCAGCAGTCAATTATCAAGTAATTTAAACTCTCAGAGAAAAAAAAATTAGTACTAAAAATATTGGAAATGTGTTTTATCTTTTACTTGTTTCAGTCATTGGACTGCAGCCATGCTGGGTACTGCATTGAAGGGTTTAGTCAAACAAATCAATCTCAGTCCTTATTTTATAGTCTCTTTTGCTGCACTGTTAGGTTATAGGGACATAAACTAAACACAGACACACACACATACAATGGGCTTCCATACAGTTTCTGTCGACTAAATTCACTCACACTCGGCTCAGGGCTAAAGTAGAAGAAACTTGGGATCTTTTCGGTTTGAACGGCAGTTTTTTCTACATGTGTCATGAAATTGTCACCCATAATTATGACCCTAGTATCGATCTATTGCATTTCAATCTGTTTTAGGGTTAGGGGCGAGGGTAAGGGTATCTTTTTTGCTTCAGAAATGTAAATAAACCCAATCTGTTTCTTAAACGAGGGACATATTCATACGGCACAGAATGTTTTCACCTCAATAGACGTCATTGATTGGTTGAAATTGCAAAAAAAAAACAACAAATATCTTACAAACTATAAAATTTTCTCAATAAATCCAAGAGAAAAAGATGTTTTATAAATACATTCTACCAGTATACGAAGTTTAAAAGTGTTTAGTTACGTGGAAATTATTTTAAAAAACTGCCGGTCAAACCGAAAAGATCCGAAACTTGCTTAAGGTGCTGCACAGTGGGACTGAACTTAATTCACCTTAATTACACATTTACTTTTAATTTTTTATTTCAACATTTCCAAACAGGAATATACTATTCATTACAGAAATATTATTTGTAAACAGTAGTCGAGTGGATATGAAGTTTGCTTCTCAAACATGTTGTTGTGGGTTCAATCACACTGTGTTGCTCCTTTGTCAAGTATCTTCTACTGTGCCTTTGTGTTAAACAAAACATTGTGTTAGATATTTGATAGATAAAAATTTGCATGGGAGCCCACCGATGAAAATCATTTCTGAACGTAGAGTGCGTTGGGAGAAGATTTAATCCAGTGACTAGCTTAACATCACCACCTGACACTCAATGTTGAGGTGACAGTGTCAAATCGGATCTGTTAAAAAGAGAACGAGCGAACAGAATTTGGTTCCAGTTCATCCAGAAAAGCAGTAATTGTAAATAAGAACTGACTGGAGCCTTGAAGATCCATCCAACCCATGTAAACATGGTGAAGAAGATGTAAAAATTGTGTGTGTGTGTGCGTAATGTATATATATTATGTATTTCAGGCCCTAAAGTATTTCGGATACTAAATCGAAAGGAAAGTACGCCTTCGAATAATTAAGAAATGCTTTATTTAATTATTAAAAAAGATTTTTTCACTTTTTAATATCAAGAAAAAATTTCATTTTCAAAAATATTATGGTTTTGAAGTTAAGAATTTGTAAAAATATATGAGCAACGGAGAAAAAATGTTTCGTAATCATTTTGAAGTGTGATTGTTTTGCTGCGCTGCTTGTTTACGTTTAGTTTTTAAAAGCTGCAGGACTCTGCGCGGATTATGTATGTGCGTGGGTGTACACATACACACACACACACACACACACACACGTACGCAGTATGTGTGTGTGTGTGTGTGTGAGAGAGAGAGACTATATATTAATTATATAGATGTATGCATGAAAAATTTAACATAAATGAATAAATAAAAAAGTTGGTAATGCTACTAATTACTTATTACTCCACAAGCTTCTTGCTTAATGTATTTAGTTAAAGACAGAAAAATAGAAAGTTATGCAATGAACACACACCACTGCGAATGGCAAAGGTTGAGCAGTGGTTGACTATTTCACTGCTAACCAGGGAGTTTGCGATAATGTTTGGGGAAAATGTGGAGAGATTTTATATCATACTGACATTGTTTTGACCCAGGGCAGCTTGATCGAAAGCATTCTCCAGTTGCGATCATCTCCTCTAGTTTTGTTTTTGTTTTGTTCTAAGCACAATATATCTAAGAATATGTAAGCCAACGTTTTTACCTACTTTTTTTTTTTTTTTTTTTGAAGTGTGATACGAAGGGATTTGTCTGTTGTTTTTAGTAAGACAAGCGAACCCGTAGTCTCTCCGTTATTGACGCCAGTGAGAAAGATTCAGGGAAGTGAGAAACGAATAACGAATGACCGATACCAATAACAAAATAATTGCTTCTAATCGAAACTGAAAGATTACAAACTGTTATCATCATCATTTGTTTTCCCATTTCAATATTCTTGTTATTTGGTTAAGACATTTCCATTTCGATCGTTTGCACAACTGATTTTACTTGTTTATATACACATATACATACGTACATACATACATACACACACGCACGCACACACACACACAATAACACTAAATAGAAACCAAAATACACGACAAATCAGGAATGACAGCAAATTAAATTGGCATCAAAAGGGATAGCGGTAATCGGTGAATCTATTAGATAGTATTTAAGGAACTGTACCTTGATGTTTCGAGTAGTTTGGATTGTGTTTTGCGAAAGTCTGCTGAAGAAGTCGATCATTGTCGACAGCCAGACACCAAAACGGTGTAAGATAGAATAAGTGTCTTCTATAAAAGATTTTTTTCCAGAGAAATATACAACTATTATTTAATAAAAATATCATATATGAGCAAAAAATGACAGTTCTGTTAATCATATTGTTCTTAAGATGAGTTTTTCTGATAGTTTTAAGATTTTGATTATACGTGTGTTCGCAAATCGATTTCCCCCTCCTACTATGCAGTGCCGTCTTAATGTAGGGCACGCAGAGCTTTTACCCGAGGGACCAACAGTCTGGAAGTCTAATGCTAGTTTATGTGAGTGGCTTACTAGCAATAAATACATTCTATATGCCCCTTTTACTTCAGGATGAGGGTGATGCAGATGTTAAGACTGCGCTGTCATTATGTTCAAATTGTTGAATCAGTATTCTTCCATTCATAATTTTTGTTTGTTTGTTTAACCTCCAGATTCATTCAGATCGAGAACTATCATTAAATAATGTCTCGTCATTTTAAGGTAATCCAAAACTACGTTATCGAATGAGAAATTTCATGTACGATATTAGAATATGATTTGCGTGTTTGGCTGCTGTTTCCAACAGACCGAACGATTATACAGGTCTTCTCGACGTTAGGTTGTTTTATTTCGTATATTATCGATCCAGTTGTTGTTTGGCCTCGGGTCAACCCTCACGAGCAGGCCTATAATCAAAGACATTTCGATCAGGACCACTCCATCTTGCTTTTAGCAGGGGTGTCTATTGGATTACATTATTTAACGTGTTCATTTCCATTATTTTCCTTCTTATTTTTATTGTTTTTCAAAGAGTAGGTTGTAATGTCAGTGATCTGGCCGCAAATTTTAGCTAGTCTATCGACCACATAGAGACTCTATCGTTGTCTTGCTTCTTCCGTTCTTTGTAGTCTACGTGGTAAACATTAACTACTTTATATTTAATAATACACATAATCATTTCCATTTATATTAAAAGATATACTACTTTGTTGAAACTGCATCAATATTCACTTGCCTACTAAGCTGTTCTTTAGACTGGGTCTGCTCTGATGGCGGAGGCCAAAAATCATTCCATCCATGACATTCCAGGCAAGCAGAATGCCTCGAAGAGACTACATTATCAAATAGGATCTTCGTTTTTACGAAGATATGGTGTGATTTGAAGGAGATCTATTTGTTATTTGAATGCAAGAAGTGTGGTTAGAAAGTTCGCTTCGCGACTACGTGGCTTCGAATCCCGTCCAACTGCATAGTACATTGGACAGCAGAGAATCTATCGTAGTTTCGGGTGAACTAAAAGATGGTCTTCTGGGTGAAAATGGGTGGACGGAAACTATGTTAAAGTCCATCAAAAGAGCCATTCCTGTCCTTGAGTGGTAAACTTAATCCGTCGCACGGTGCCTTCAGCGTAGTATACACTGTTCCAGCTCGGCCTGAGGACAACTTCCTCCCTTCTCTTCAGTCTCAGAGATCCCTGCAAAGAATCATGAATGCTACCCTACATCCCCTTACTGTGTCATTTACAAAAACGTTGAGTGATGGTCTATAAAATCTACACACACATCTACACAATTTTAAAAAATTTTATAGGTGGGTTATGAAGAAAAATAAAAAAAGAACTGAAAAGTTCCTCTGGTATTATATTGATGTTTTGCTTGAGGTGTTGGCAGATATTCATACACACGTGTACTTCTGTATATTAGCTGTTAAAACACACATGCATGTGGTGTTGTATATTACATGTTCACACACATGTGGGATTGTATATTTGATATTTACAGAAACATATGTACATGCATGTGATATTGCATATTACTCTATTATTTACACACATGTAGTGTTGTATATTAGGTATTTATATTCACAAACATACACAAATTTTATAT
>NC_043010.1:29810552-29836583 GCF_006345805.1 Octopus sinensis
AGGAAATATTATATTGCATGGAAACAGGTGTGGGTTGGTGACAGAAAGGGCATCCAGTTATAAAAAAATCTGCCTGACCCCTTACAAACATGGAAAAGTGGATGTTAAATGCTCATGATGTTGAATAAGCAACTGATAAAATCTAAAATATGCTCCATGTGGTGTATAAATGAATCATGATGTTGAATAAGCAAGTGATAAAATCTAAAATATGCTCCATGTGGTGTATAAATGAATCATGATGTTGAATAAGCAACTGATAAAATCTAAAATATGCTCCATGTGGTGTATAAATGAATCATGATGTTGAATAAGCAACTGATAAAATCTACAATATGCTCCATGTGGTGTATAAATGAATCATCATTATTTTCTCTTCGCTTTTTTTTTTCATGGTTGCAGCAAAGAAACTGGCAATTTTTATATTTTTACAGCTGGATGCCCTTCCTATCACCAACTACTTTGTAACATGGAATGGATGTATTCTATCATGCCACCAGCACCAGAGTTCTTTGCAGCAAGACTGAAAGGTCCTTTCTGACCTCCTGTTACTGCTTTCTCAGATGAATTACATTTGAGACAGTACAGGATTTCAGTGGAAGCCTACAACACTGGGGATGTCTTCACTGTCTAAGTAGAAGGAAAAAACTTATTTTAACAATCTGTGACAGTTGCATTCACAATGCAGGAACTAAGAGAACTTACTGGATAGGTTGGATAGGATTATCACCTGTTAAACTTTATAGATGAGGGCAGTGCTTGTACTTAGTTCTTGGCCAAGAGTTAAGAGAGAGAAAGATGGCTATGGGGACCAACAGTATCCAAACATATTGTTAAATACAGCTAAACATATAGAGAAAGAGATAACAATGGTGGTTTGTGGCAAGGACTGGGGTGGGGTGGGAATCTAGCTACTAAGGGAACTAACTTATTGGCATAGAACACCCTCGTTTAAAGGATGGGTGACTGGTTATAAATATGGCCAGAACTGCTGGACACTGCCAATACTTATTTAACATAGTAAATTATGAAATATTAATAAATAATAAATAGTTAATTACTTCTCTTATCTTAGCTCTGAACTGGGCTATTTTCCAACTGCCTTCAAGCCTTAAATGGGGCCTGAGGTAGCTTACAACTTAAGACATGAACATTTTCACAGGTGTGGCTATGTGGTAAGAAGCTTGCTTCCCAGTCGCATGGTAGTGAGTTCAGTCCCACTGCAAGGTGTCTTCTACTACAGCCTTGTAAAAGGATTTGGTAGCAGGAAACTGAAAGGAGTCTGCCATATATGTATGTGTGTCTTTGTCTCCTAGCACCACTTGACAACTGGTGTGGTTACGTTTACATTCCCATAACTCAGCAGCTAGGAAAAAGAGACCAATACAATAAGTACCAGGCTTTAAAAAAAATATACAAATTGGGTTTGATTCAATTGATTAAAAGATTCTTCAAGGCGGTACCCAGTCTAAAGACTGAAAAAAGCAAAAGAGAAAGTGTCACTGATTTATAAAGTGTAAACTTAATTAGCTCTAATATTTTTGCAGTGATGCAATGACTAAATAACTGTCTCCTGATCTTTGTAATTTTGGTCTACATTGGAAATTAAATAATAAAAAAAAAAAAAAGATTAGAGTTGCAATTCACATAAATTAAAACAAATACCTTTTATCTTTTAATCATTTCAGCCATTACATTGTGGTCATGCTGGAGCACTGCTTTGAAGAGTTTTTAGTCCAATGTATTGATCCCCAGTACTTATTTTTTTTAAAGCCTGGTACTTATTCTATCAGTCTCTTTTTCACCAAGCTGCTAAGTTATGGGGATGTAAACACACCAGCACAAGTTGTCAAGCAGTGGTGGTGTGTGTGGGGGGGAAAAAAAAACAAAAAAACACATGGATATGACGGTTTCTTTTCAGCTTCTGTCAAACAAATCCACTAGCAAAGCTTTGGGTGGCCTGAGGTCTATAGTAGAAGACACTTGCCCAAGGTACAATGCTGAAGGACTGAACCTGGAACCATTTGGTTGGGAAGCAAGCTTCTTACCACACAGCCACTCCTGTTCATGACTTATTTTACTTGTACCTTAGAATTCATAAGACTAGTTACCTGATTTCCAAGAAGTATAAGTGACTGAGATCACAAAATTCCTCAAATCAGGATGCTGGTGGTTCAAAACCAGTGACTTTGAGGGGAGGGGACAAGCTGGTTACATTTTATCAATCTTGAAGAGATGAAAGTCAGAGTTGACCTTGGCAGGATTTGAACTCAGGAAGAAATGTTGCTAAGTATTTTGTCTGACTTGCTAAAAATCCTGCCAGCTCAAACCTCAGCTGTTTTAATGTTAAAACTTGAGGAAAACTATAAAACACTACTTATATCTTTTATCTGTTTCAATCATTAGATTGTGGCCATGCTGGGGCATTGCACTGCATTTTTAGCAAATGAATCTACCTTTCACTCTGCAAAAGTCCTTTTGATGCCAACAAGGGTAGTAGCTTTCTGAACTTCCTCCATCTCTGCTTTCCCCCACCCCATCTTTATACCCAGGTTTTTGTCAGTCACTGTAATCCCCATTCCCTACTTGCACCTTCTTGGCAATACCTGTCTATATTAAGACCTCTCTACCTTTAGGGCATGCCCTGGCAATTGCCATCATTTATCTCTCTCTTCCTTTCTCTACTATCCCATCTATTCTCTGATCCTTGTTACTTGTGAGTATACCCTAGCACTTCATCACCACCTCTCTCCTGCATTCTCTTGCTGTTTACCACTCTCTCTCTCTCTTTCCCTTGCCCTTCTCTATGACTGGGTAACTATGTATCTCCATTAGAGCAGCACACCTGTTTCTGCCTTCATTATTGATCACTCTGTTTCCTTCTCTTGCTTTTCCCTCTGGCTAGGTAACCAAGTATCTCCTTTACATCAGCACGTCTGTTTCTGCCCTCTTTCTTGTACCTCTCTCTCTCACTCTCACTGGGTAACCATGTATCTCCTCTATAGCAAGACACTTTTCTGCCTCTCTAAACCTTTTATCATCTGACACAAGACCATCTCCTCCAATGCCCCCTCCCATCTCAAAATTCCTTGCCTTGCAGGTTACTTGGTGCCACATAAAACGCATCCAGTCCACTCTATAAAGTGGTTGGCATTTGGAAGGGCATCCAGCTGTAAAAATCCTGCTAAAGCTAACCTTGCCTGTGCTAGTGCCACATAAAAAACACTGAATCCACTCTGCAGAGTGGTTGGTGTTAGGAAGGGCATCCAGCTGTAAAAAGCCTGGCAAATCAGACAGAGTAACCTCAGGTAATCATGTGCCTGGCTGCCTCCTGTCAACTGCCCTACCCACACATGCATGGAAGACAGACGTTAAATGACGATGACGAATGGACCCCGTTACTTAGTTTTATTTCTTTTCAAAGTCTGCTACTTATTTAATTGGTCTCTTTTGCTGAACCCACTCAGTTATGAGGACATAAACACACCAACACTGGTTATCAAGTGGTGATGAGGAACAAATGCAGACACAAGACATACATATATATACATGATGGGCTTCTTTGTTTCCATCTACCAAATCCACTCACAAAACTTTAGTTGGCCCGAGGCTATTGTAAAAAGCACTTGCCCAAGGTGCCACTCAGAGGGACTGAAACTGGAACCATGTGGTTGGGAAGTAAGCTTCTTATCACACAGCTGTCTTGTTTTATTAAGCTACTCTTGTGTTAACAAGATTGTCAATAATACTGTTTTTCAAGTTAATCAAGTAAAAGTATGGATTTTCTATAGTCTTAAATTATAGTTTTGAATATCTGCAGTGCACTTAGATACTTGTGATACAAAATTAGACATTTCTCTAAATGTGGGCATAACCAGGATTTTGATCAAGGGGGTACACATTCTTGAATTCAGTCTATCATTCAGAGCACTGGGCAGAAATCACATCACTTCTGTGCGGCTCGGTCGGCTACGCGATGCTCTGTTTTAATTAGACAGTCGGATTCCTCCGGTCCGTACCAGTTCCGAGTCGACTGTTCGCCGCCAGCCAAACGTCGTGGTGTGATGACTGACCCCATGTGAGGAGAAGCCGGGCCGTGCGCACCGATGTGACGGCGAGCCCGAAGCCGTGTCGCTTCACGGCATCCCAGGTGTGGAGCTGTGTTGTTCGCGCCCACTATGCCCCGTATGATACCGCACGCGTGCCGCCAGACGACTGCCCGACGCATGAGAAGGCCACTTTGGTCAATGGAACCTGCATTGAAGCTTGTTGTGCATGTGTGTGTTCTCCCACTCACAGCTTGATAACCAGTGTTGGTTTGTTTACATCTCTGTAACTTAGTGGTCTGGGTACAAGAGGCTAAACCAGGCATGGGCAAACTTTTTGCAGAAACGGGCCACATAAGACACGACTCATCATCAGGTGGGCTGCACAATTAAAAAAATTCAAGGTAATTTTTTTATTGGTGTGCCAGTCAGAAAGCCCTGAGTGTCACATTTAGTCCATGAATGGATAAATCCTTAGATTGAAGTCCAATAAGTGAAAGAAGTAAAACAAAAGATGTATGTTATGTACAAATATGCAACTGGGAGTGGAGTCATTCAATCGTATCTCACCCTGCTAATGTATGTCATCATCATCATCAACATTTAGCATCTGTTTTTCATGCTGGCATGGGCTGGATGGCTTGACAGGAACTGGCAGAGCCAGAGGCTGCACCAAGTTCCACAGTCTGTTTTGGCTTGTTTTCTATGGCTTGATGCCCTTCCTAATGCCAACCATTCCAGAGTGTACTGGGTGCTTTTTGCATGGCACCAGTATCCACACCAATGCTTTTTACATAGCGCCTTGGTTCTAGGATCTCAATTCTGTTGTGGTCGTAGAAACACTTGGAAAATAAAGTAAATTGGTTTGCCAGGAAGATGAGGAAAAGTTGAATGTTTCAGATAAAACACTTTGTAAGGAAAAAATGTTTTCTGTTGATTCTAAATTCTATAAATTGAAAGTAGTTTCCTCAGATCCTACTGTTTAATATTACAAGTCAGGATCAGCAAAGGTTTACTACCTTTTTACCGTTTGTTTATCTTATAGATAGCATGAGACAGACAGGTCTGAAATATAAATGATATCCATTCTAACCACAGCTCCAATATTTCGGGCATGTGGCAAGAACAACTGAAGAAAGAATCATAAGACAGATTTGACAAAGCAGCCTAGCAGGAGATGAGTGAGATGATTGGATAATATTCATTGCCTCATATGGTCTTGCCTAGGGATCTGGCAGGAATGATTACTGACAGTTGTTTCTGATATGACTTTATAAGGTGTGTCTGAGGACACTGCTGCTAAGGCCTGCCAACTATGAAGATGGACGGTATTTTGTGTTATCACATCTATGAGACAGTCTCAAGGTCCTCTGATTTCCTTCTTGTAATATTTCACACCAAGAATTCCTTAGTTGACTATATGATGAATGTTTGTATGTGTGAGTGCATATATGTGCGTGTATATGTATGTGTATCATCATCATCGTTTAACGTCTGCTTTCCATGCTAGCATGGGTTGGACGATTTTGACTGAGGGCTGGCGAGCCAGATGGCTGCACCAGGCTCCAATCTTGATCTAGCAGAGTTTCTACAGCTGGATGCCCTTCCTAATGCCAACCACTGTGAGAGTGTAGTGGGTGCTATATATATATATAGTGGAGGAAGGAAATATTCAACAAAATTTCAAAAATTGCTTTCTTTTTCTTAAAAGTATATTTGAAACCTCATCTTTATCCATGCAAAATCTACAGTTTAATTCACACTCTTTCACAATGAAATTGATGGGTTGGTAATAAATAAGAGAGGAATCTCATCACTTTACATGCTCCTTGAGTCAAGTCAGTTTTTCCAACACACATCAGTGATTGCCAAGCCAATGGCAACAAAGCCTCTATGCTACAGGTGGGAACCCTCACCTACACTCAAATTTGAAATGACCTACACATGAAGTTCTCTAAAAACTTCATCTGAAAGAAATAAAAGTTGTAAATCTCAATGCTAATACAGTTAACTTAATACATCATATTTACTCATGTATAAGTTGCACTATTTTAGACTTGATTTTAAAGGAAAAAAAAAGCTGGGTTGTGATTAATATATAGAGCAAAGCTGAAATCAAGTTTGATTATGGAAATAAAAATTTTGTACGAATATTTAACATCAAAATAGGAGTGTGACTTATAAACAAGTAAATATGGTAATTTGCATACTTCGAAATTTGTAATGTTAAAGGTAATTTTTTTT
The DNA here is from genome assembly GCF_006345805.1 of Octopus sinensis. NCBI lineage: Eukaryota > Metazoa > Mollusca > Cephalopoda > Octopoda > Octopodidae > Octopus > Octopus sinensis. Next base: position 29,816,843 of record NC_043010.1, read on the forward strand.
TTTTGGAGAAATGTTGTCCACAACTTCACAGGTTTCTATATACCTGTTCACAACCTCCATGGATTGTTACATACCTGTAATTCACCTCAGGTCCTCAAAAGGTATCTCATCTATGCCCTATACCAACAAAAACAACAATAAAAGAGAAAAAGATTCACAGGCACAAATGAATATTTATTGTCCGAGCAGAAAATGAAATTAATGAAGAAACAATGGTAGAGACATCAGCTCCCTTGGCGGTTATATAGTTCCAATGTCTTCCAAGGGATCTGGTATATTTCTGTCTCATTGAGTGGGTATATGCATAGACTGGGTGGTATAGTTGTATACATATATATACACACACATATAATGTGTACATACATATGTACACGCACACACATACACATGCACAAGTGAGTGCACATATGTATGTGTATAATGTGTGTGCATATGTACATATATGTATAATTTTGTGGAAAGAAGTCAATGACTAATGAGCCTACTATGTATGTGTATACACACGTATCTATACATATAAAATACATATACACATACAGTTACTTATACAAATGCATACATACATGCTTATATATATATACGCACACATATATATATATATATACACACAGAGATATATATGTGTGCGTATATACACACACACATATACATAAATTTTTATTGATAGACAGATAGACAGACAGAGAGGTAAGTAGATACACAGATGCACTAGTTAACACTATCTATTCTAGAGACAGGAGTTGTTCACTAAGATCAGGTAGGTATTGAGGCAAGTAAACTGCTGTCTTACCCAACAAACAATGATTGTTGCAAGGTTTTTGTGATGATTTCAGCACCAATTGCATAGTTACTTAGCAAAGAAGGGAAGAAATTTGTTGATATATACATGTGTGTGTGTGTGTGTATATGTGTATATATATATATACACACACACACATGCACATATAGATATACATGCATACATATACATACACGTGTACACACACACACATAAAACAAAGTAAAAAAAAATCTAGTTTGTAAATATTGTTATGTTGCCTGTAAAGTGTGCCATGTGATAGCTATTCTCTAGTTAAAGGATTTATTCAAAACAATGGGATTGAGATGATGGGGTTGGAGTGTACCATAATGCTGTCATTTTTAGGTTTGGAAAGGTGGAGTGGAAGAAAAGGAAGACAACACAGACTAATAGTGTGTCCCTCTCCTCCACCACTGAGCAGTACAACAAATGGCATGAATGTCACCACCACCACTACCATTTTCATCATTATCATCATCAACAAGAATGATTTAAAGATTTCTTTTTTCCACGACTCAAGGCCCAAGGTTTATAGGTGGCAAAAGGATTTCCCAACGATGTAAAACAAATTTACATTATAAAAGAAAATCAGACAGCTCCTGCAAAGATGAAACTGATATACCGTTATGCTAGCCACCATATTTATAATTTTTATTAATAATAAGAGTCTCTTTACATTGGCACAAGATACCCGATTTGTAAGTTGGGGGGGGGGGGTGTATATTCAGTTGAAATTGAGACTCCAGCAGGATTTGAATTGAGAAATTGGAATAGGGAAAAACCTAAAAACTACAATAGAGTCTCAGTTACCCGAATAATAATAAAAATGGTTTCAAATTTTGGCACAAGGCCAGCAAGTCTGGAGGGAAATAGTTGATTACATTGACCCCAATACTCAACTGGTACTTATTTTATCCACCCTGAAAGGATGAAAAGCAAAGTCAACCTTGGCAGAACTTCAACTCATAAAGTAAAGATAGACAAAATGCTGCTAAGCATTTTGCCTGGTGTGCTAATGATTCTGCTAGCACATTGCCTTAATAATAATAATAATGATAATAATAATAATAATAATAATAATAATAATAATAATAATAATAATAATAATAATAATAATAATAATAATAATAATAATAAATGTCAACATTGACCCCCAACTGGAAAAGAAAGTGAACACTTTTCAGTTTGAAATCCCCTCACACACAAACAATACAACATACACACATTAATACACATTATGCATATACACAGCTAAAATGATACATTGTCTCATACCATGATGAAATGATCGATCGGAGGAGGAAAAGAGTTTGGTAATGAATAATGGAGATGTGGGAAGGGAAGCAATGCTAAGAAGAACACACTGGTGGCATAGGGGTTGGAACAAAGGCTGGTGTGGCAAAATTTGGATGAAGCTTTCGTTCCAATGAAAAGGGATGGGGTGTTTACACAGCCACCTGTGCAACCCTTGAGTCTCTTAATGAGTGTGTGTGTATGTGTGTGTAAATGTTGGTGACAAAGCAGAAAGGGAAAAGCATTTTTTATAGTTGAGAAAATGGTTGTTAAACCCTGTGTAAAGTTATAGTGAAGGGAGTGGGAATCAGTGTGATAGTATGAAAAAAGGTACAATAATGTACACTAATTGAAATATTTTGGACAACAGTTTAAAAAATTTTTTTTTTCTACACACATACACACACACTCACCCTGTGTACAACAATATATGTGGTTGTGCGGGTTCATGCTGTATATGTACATAAATATATGTGTGTGTGTATATATGTATATATATATACAGACACATACATGTACATACGTGCATGCAAACACACAGAAACTGTGTTGCTTCCTTTTTGATTTTTTTTTTATTCTTAAAGGATTTTGTCTAGTACATATAAGTGTGTGTGTGAGTATACATACATTGTTTCTACCATAGGCACAAGGCCTGAAATTTTTCAGGGAGGGGCCAGTCAATTACACTGATCTCGGTGCTCAACTGGTACTTATTTTATCAACCCTGAAAGTATGAAAGGCAAAGTTGACCTCCGTAGCATTTGAACTCAGAATGTAAAGACCTGGAAGAAATGCTGCTTAGCAATTTTTCTGGCACAGTATTAATTCTTTCAGCTCTCTGCCTTTGTTTACACACACACACACACACACACACACATGTATGTAGATACATTACATGTATGAATGGATGAAAAAGAAAGTAACCATGCAGGTAGACACATATACACACACATTAAAGTGTGTGTAACACATATCTGCATGTGTGTGTGTGTATATTTATATATATATATATACACATATATATATATATATATATATATATATATATATATACACACACGTATGTATGCCTGTATTTGTGTATAGATGTAAATGAATAAGTGGTTCTATGTATCTATGCATGCAGGCATGCATTACACGCTGACAAAAAAGATTCTCTACTCATGTGGATAGTAAATTACAAAATACCAGTTAAAAGTATTATAATAATAATAATAATAATAATAATAATAATGCGTTCTGATTTTGGCACAAGGCCAGATATTTTGAAGTGGGATAAGGGTAGTCAATACCATTGACCTCAGTACTTGACTGGTACTTTATTTAATCTACTCCAGAGGGATGAAAAGCAAAGTGAACCTCGGGGAATTTTGAACTTGGAATATGAAAGAGCAAGAAGTACTGCAAAACATTTTGACCATTGCTCAAATGATTCTGTGATTCCATCGCTATTAACAATAATTGTTTCTTAGATAGGCACAAGGCCAGAAATTTTGAGGGGATGGGGTAAGCTGATGCCGTCAACATCAGTACTTGGCTGGTATTTGATTGACCTCCAAAGGGTGACAGGCAAAGTTGACTAAAATGGGATTTAAATGCAGAAAATAAAGAGACAGAAGAAATAATGTAAAACATTTTGTCTGTCACTCTATCGATTTTACCAGTCCACCTTCCTAATAATGATAATGATAACGATGATTTTTACATGGGCACAAGGCCAAAAATCTATGAAGTTGTGGGGTAGGTGAATAGCCAAGTATACTGATACCAGTATTTGACTGATACTTTATTTTAGTCGACCTTAGAAAGGTGAAGGCAAAGTCTATCTTAAAACCCAGAATGTAAAAGGAACGTAAGTCAACTACCCCAAGGCATTTTGCCTAAACGCTCAACTGATTCTGCCAAATGACATTAAAAATTCTTCTTAATAATAATAATAATAAAAAAATGGTATTAAGTGATAAAGAATTAATAAATGTATTGTTTTCTGTAGAAGCCAAGAGTTTCGTAGAAGTGGAGGTTGATTTTTTTTGCGGGTGTTTTTACAATTTTTTTTGCGCAATTGATGCTGGAAACCACAAGAGTGGGACCTACACATCCGCAAGAAACATTTCGTTCTATTCTTTCCTTTTCTTTTTTCTCCTTCCAATGAGTAGCAGAGCGGAGGCAAAGATTTGGCATTTTCTGAGGAAAGTGGGGATTGGGTGAGAGTTTTAGGGAAACAAAGGAAGAACAAATAAACACTAATAAGAAACAGCAGCAACTGAAGCAAACAGCACCAGCCTGCAGAGAAAGAGAGTTATTTGGAGGTTGTATACAACACACTGTGTGTGCATGTGCATACATACATACATATATATATATATAGATATATAAAAGTATGTATGTACATTTACATTTACAGTTCTCAAATGAAGACGGAGAAGACTACATCTCCAGAAAAGAACTATCTAGAATAAATACATAGGTATATGTGTGTGTGTGTGTGTGTGTGTGTAAGTATGATGTGATTTATGCATAAGATGTGTGTCCATTCATGTTCCTGATAAGCATTGCGCTTCAAATGAATATGCCATCTTGCTGTTTTAGTTAAAAGGTAATTAGAGAGCAATGTTTCCAATTCTACATTATAGGAAGGGACAGGCCCATACCCATCAGGGGGGAAGGGTGTTAGTATTAGTAATGTTACAATTTCATTTTTGGTTTTGTTGTTGAAAATGGTGCTGCTAGTTATTCTTGTTCAATTGCTGTTTTTTTTCTTTACTGCTGTTTCATTGCTGTTATGTTTTTACTGCTGTTGCTGCGGTCTGTTTTTGTTGTTTGACTGCTGTTGTTGCTGTGTTTTACAGTTGTTACTGTTTTTACTGCTATTGTTTTTTTTTTGTGGCTTTACTGATGCTGTTTCTGTTTTATTGCTGTTATTTGTTTTTACTGCTGCCATTTCTGGGGGATTTTTGGCTGTTTTATTGCTGCTGCTTCTGTTTTACTACTGTTGTTGTTGGTTTAGTGCTGCTGCTGTTGTCATTTAATTATTGCTGCCATTACTATTATTAAATTGCACTCACTGCAATCACATTCATTGCTACAGCTCAAGTTGTTACAATTACTGCAAGGATGTTGCAAATGCAGCGGTTATTGTTGTTGCCATTACTTCCAACCTGTTGATACTAGCATTGTTGATGACATCAGTTCTTGCTTTTATCTCTGCTGGTGGTGTTATTGCAGGTGCTGTTGTAGCTCTTATTTCTATTGTCACAGCTGCTATTACTAGCACTGCAGCTGCTGTTTTGGTTCTTAACATATTTGCAGCTATTCTTTAAAATGCTGCAGTTGTCTTTCAGTTTACTGCAGTCGTTTTCTATTTTACAAATGCAGCAGCTGTATCTTAGTGTCACTTTTATACTGCAACTGCAGCTGTCATTATTTTCCTCCTGTTTACAAGTAAGTTTTCTGCAGCTCACAAGCTGCAGCTAATAATGCAGTTGTTGTTGTTTATACAGTGTTAGGTTGTTACGAGTACAGGGCTTGCCATAAGTGATTGCTCACCTGGGAGGAGTATTCTTTCATGTTTTTGTACGAAGAACCTTTCAGAAAGTTGTTCTGCATGAATGACATTGCAGCCGGGGTGGGATGGGGGTGGGGGTGGGAATGGTTGTTGTGGTGAGCGTTTCGGAACTGAGCGTGCGTTCGCTTGTGCCTTTGCAGCTTGTCCGTGCGAGCGAACTGCTTGCCGCACGCCTCACAACTGAATGGTTTCTCGCCGGTATGAGTCCGCTTGTGGATCTGCAAAGTGTCTCGTCTCGCAAACTGTTGGATGCAGTAGTCGCAGCGGAATGGTTTCTCAAAGGTGTGGGTCCTCTTGTGACAGATGAGCGTGTCGCGACGGGCGAAACGATCTCCGCAGACGTCGCAGGCGAAGGCCTTCTCGCCGGTATGAGTCCGCTTGTGGATCTGCAGAGTGTCACCGCGGGCAAACTGCTGAATGCAGAAGTCGCAGTGAAAGGGTTTCTCGCAGGTGTGGGTCCTCCTATGACAACGGAGCGTGTCACGCCTCGCAAACTGTTCGCTGCAAAAATCGCAACGAAACGGTTTTTCGCCGGTGTGGGTGCGCTTGTGGCAAATGAGGGTGTCACGTCGTGCAAACTGTTTGGGGCACGACTCGCAATGAAATGGTTTCTCGCCAGTGTGGGTGCGTTTGTGGCATTGAAGTGTGTCTCGGCGTGCAAATTTCTTCATACAGACATCACAGTGGTAGGGCTTCTCTCGCTGCTCTGTAGCAGTTGGCTGTTGTTGTTGTTGCTGTTGTTGTTGAGATTGTTGACCGTGATGATGATGATGATGGTGGTGGTGGTGGTGATGGTGGTTGTTGGCATTGTTGTTAATGCTGCTGTTTTCATTGCCATGCATGTGAACATGGTGTGCAGACTGCGATGATGGGGTTCGGTTTGATATGTGGTGGCCACTGGGTAGTATGTCAGAGGTAGGGGGAGAGGAGCAAGGCCCACCACTGCCTGTCACTCTTAAAGGGGATACTGCTGATGATGGTGTTGTTGTTGTTGTCGATGGTGTTGAAGATGACGATGACGAGGATGACGGCCCCGGTGGAGGCATCACACCTGAGTGAGAGTGGGTAGGAGACTTGGATCCGCCACCACTCTGAATAGCATAGGGCTTGCCATAGTTATCCCAGCTGGAGTTGTTGCTAGCATTGTTATTGTTGTTGCTCTCGGTACCCATGTTGTTGCCGCTGCTTGTGTTGTTGCTGGTGTTGGCTGAGGATTCAGAGGAACAGGGCATGCGACTCAGATTGTGAGAGCTTCCATGCTGTTGCTGGGGGTGGCAACCGGCATGGTTAGGATGATGGTGATGGTGGTGGTGATGGTGGGGGTGGGTGTGAGAATGGGGGTGGGAGTGGGCATGCAGGGACTGTGAGTGCTGGCGCAGCTCACAGCTCGGTGGTGCATACTGCATGCCACTGCACATATCCTCTCCAGCATGATGTGCAAATGGAGGTGCAGGGGGCATGGACCCGACAACTTTCTCATTCATCTTCAGTCTGAATGCTTGTAGCTACACTCCAGCTGTAAGTAAGGTGCAATTGTGCAGACCAGGTTGTTGTTTTGATGCAGCAGCCACAATTGCAACAAGCAGTTCAACAGCATAACATGCACTGAAATAGATAGAAGCTCATTCCAGATGGAGTTTTCAAGGAAAGTTTCTGATGAACTCGAGTAACATCCATATCAGGAACAGTCTGGGCTGGTTATACTTGAAGGCTTCATTTCAAGAATTTCCTTTAGCACTCTTCTCCTGGAAAAAACAAAGAGGAAATGAAACTAAAGAGAGACTGGAAAGAAAAAAAAATTAATTTAGTATTTCTATGTATACAAACATACACCTGTAAGGAAGTTTCTTGGTAGTTATTTGACCCAAGCAATGATATCACAAAATCTCCCTCAACAGACTCTTCAAAATGACAACCCTGAGATGAAGGAACTTTCAATGTAGTCAAATGAGACCAAATCTTCCCAAATATTGATTTATTGATCATGCTGAAGTCAAACTGACTTCAGTATCATCAGTGAAGGAAGCTTATAATGAACCAAAAGGTACTCTCAGGCATGTTTACAAGTTAAAAGCTCATTCTGAAAGTTCAAACCATAAGGATCTGGTGATAAATACAAGCAGCTTTTCAATTAAATACAACCAAAAATTTCTCTTTGCATGTTTCATACCAAACAACTGCCTAGTATTTGTATGTGTGTGTATACAAATACTAGGGAGTATATATGTGTGTGTGTGGAGGCGCAATGGCCCAGTGGTTAGGGTAGCAGACTCGCGGTCGTAGGATCGCGGTTTCGATTCCCAGTCCAGGCGTTGTGAGTGTTTATAGAGAGAAAACACCTAAAAGCTCCACGAGCTCCGGCAGGGGGTGGTGATCCCTGCTGTACTCTTTCTCTCACTCTTTCTTCTGTTGGCCTGCTCACTTAGCCAGCGGGGTGGCGTCATTTGAAGGCTAAAACAATGCAAACGCATTGTGACCAGCGATGTGTAGCAACATCTGATGGTCTGGTCGGTCACGTGATATATATATATACAATGAAAGTAAACAAAGTTTGCTTTTTAGAAGTGTTGAGATGTATTGAAAGATACAGAAATAATTTATTCTCAAATGCATGATAATACTAATACAATAGCACGAACAGGATAAACTATCCATACATTGCAGAAAAATTTGTTACTGGCCAGTAATGAATTTTTCTTCAATATATGGATAGTTTATCCTAAATTATTTGTGTGTGTATGTGTGTGTGTATGTATATACATATATATAACACCTTCCTTATCTAAATATACATTTTAATACACTTCGTTAACAATTTATTCGCATGCATGTTTGATTCAATAATTTTAATGTACAAGGATTTTTACACTGACACAAATGTAATTTTCTACATATATTTTCATAGAAAACTTCCACTGTATGAATTCATATTTCTATAATAACTATTCTTACACAATTATACATCAATAACATACATAATATACTTTGCTTAGAATATGTTTAAAGACATTTGATTCGATCATTTTAACAGTACACATAGCTTTTCCATCTCATACAAACACAATTTTCTATACATTTGTCATTTAATAATTCTACCAATGACTACTATCACATCACCCTGATTTTTTTTTTAAAGAACAAAATCTTTTATGTGTCTCAATCATTTTAGTCAAATAAATCAACCTCATTAATTTTTTTTTTAAGTTTGGCACCTATTCTACAGGGGGATTCAAAAGTCACCATAAATAGGAAAAATTTCGTTTTTTATAAGAAACAGTTAAATAAAAAAAAATAAATTGTTCTTATGCGTAGAAGTGGCTGTGTGGTAAGTAGCTTGCTTACCAACCACATGGTTCCGGGTTCATTCCCACTGCGTGGCACCTTGGGCAAGTGTCTTCTACTTTAGACTCGGGCCGACCAAATCCTTGTGAGTGGATTTGGTAGATGGAAGCTGAAAGAAGCCCGTCGTATATATGTATATACATATGTATGTGTGTGCGTATATGTTGTGTATCTGTGTTTGTCCCCCCAACATCACTTGAAAACTGATGCTGGTGTGTTTAGGTCCCTGTAACTTAGCGTTTCGTCAAAAGAGACCGATAGAATAAGTACTAGGCTTACAAAGAATAAGTCCTGGGGTCGATTTGATTTGACTAAAGGCGGTGCTCCAGCATGGCCGCAGACAAATGACTGAAACAAGTAAAAGAATGCATGGCGACTTTTCAATCACCCTGTATTGATCTCCTTTGCTGAACTGCTAGCTAACAGGGACGTAACAACACCAATACCAGTTGTTACGTGGTGGTGATGGTGGTGGGGAGGAGGGACACAAACACAGACAACAGCGTATGTGTGCACACGCACACACACATGTATATGACAAGCTTCTTTTAGTTTTCATCAACCAAATCCACTCACATGGCTTTGGTCAGCCAGAGGTTATAGTAGAGGACACTTACCCAAGATGTCATGCAGTGGAACTGAACTCATTTTCACCACCCAATGAAAGCTTGTTATCAATTGAATATTTTCCCTGTTTTATTATATATACATACATACCGTCCAACCCATGCCAGCATGGGAAGCGGATGTTCAACAATGATGATGATACCTACACACATATATATATGTGTGTATATATGAGATATGTGTGTGTGTGAGTGTGTGTATATGCACATATATATCCTTTTTTTAATACTTGTTTCAGTCATTAAAATGTGGCCATGCTGGGGTATCACGTTGAAGAAATTTTAGTTGAATGAATTGACCTCAGTATTTATATTTTGTGTGTGTGTGTGTGTATGTGAGAGCGAGAGAGCATACATACATATATTATCATCAACATCATTTTCATGTCCACTTCTCTATGATCAAATGGGTTGGACAGGTTATGTTGAGGTGGATTTTCTATGCACAGACGCCCTTCCTGCTGTAAACACTGACCTGTTTCCCCCGCAAAATAATATTTCCCCAAGACAAAGGACCCTGCTTGTAAGACCATGACACTTGTTTACAACAATCACATGATGTCAAGGTATGGAGACAGTCACATACACACACATCACGTATAAATGTGTATATATATATATACACACACACATACATACATACAGATGTCTGGTGCAGGTTTCTGCCTGGCCATCTTATGTCAAACCGTTGCACCCATGCTGGCATGGAAGGTGGATGTTATATATATATATATAATATATAAATAGCGAGAAGCTTTACGAAAATAAACAAAAGACGAAGGCAGGTGGAGTACAAACAAACAATTGTATTAGTATGGCGCTCAAGAATAGAAATAAAACAAGTCTTTTACGTTTCGAGCCTATGCTCTTCAACAGAAAGATACACAGAAAAGAAACACGGAGAGAAACAAGGAGAGAAAAAAAATGCGTGCAGGAGCTAACGATTCAACATGGCGGTCTGATTTCGGCCAGAAGTCAGAGATCAGATATAAATATATATGCATGTGTATATATGTATATACACACATACATATACATTGAAACTGAAAAAGCCCATTGCGTGTATCATCATCATCATTTAATGTCTGCTTTCCATGCTGGCATGAGTTGGATGGTTTGACTGAGGTCTGGCAAGCCAGTGGGCTGTACCAGGCTCCAATCTGATTAGGCAATGCTTCTACAGCTGGATGCCCTTCCTAATGCCAACCATTCCAAGAGGGTAGTTGGTGCTTTTTACATGCCACGGACACAGGAACCAGTCAGGGAGCACTGGCACAGGAGCCAGTCAAGGGGCACTAGCATCCATGATATTTGGATGGTGCTTTTTACATCCCACTGGCATCAACGATGTTCAGATGATACTGGCATCATATGTATGTATATATATATATATATATATATATATATGTGTGTGTGTGTGTGTGTAACCACATGTGGATTGTTTGCAATTTTTTCCCTTCATCTTCCTTTTCTCTTGGACTTTCCCCTGTCTCCTGTTTCAAACGAAGAGCGTTGCTTGAAACGTAGAAACTACTTTTCTTCTCTTCCTTGAGTGTCTGCTAATACTTTGCATGTACCACGCCCTTGCGTCGTTTTTTGTTGTTTTTTTTTCTTTTATTTACATATATATATATATATATATGAAATATTAGTGCCAAGCCGTATTTAAGCATAAGCAAAGTTTAGGTTAGTTAAAATATATTTGACATTTTTCAACTTCTAAAAGGCAAATTCACTGCAGTTACTATGGAGAAAATTTTCAATTATGGTAAAAAGGTATAAAAACACTGTATCTGTCCAGTGTTGCCATCTATCGGCATTCCTAGACATTGATGTTTCAAGCTCCTTAGCCATTATCAATGGGAAATACCTAAGAGAGGCAACTCTGGAGAGACCTTATACATAATAGGCTTCTTTCAGTTTCCACCTACTGAATCCACTCACAAGGCTTTCTTTGACCTGGGGCAATGGCAGAAAACACTTGCCATTCAGTGAGACTGTACCTGGAACCACACACACGTTGCTTTCTTTTCTTTTTCTATTCATCACTGCTGTCCAAAGATCAGAAAGAAAAAAAATGTGGAGTAATGATTTGAGAAGTTTTCTACTTTCAGTAGACACAAACATGGCTGTTCAGTTAAGATGTTTGTTTAGTTGTTTTGGATATGGTCCTACTGCATGCCCTCAACAGGTAAGTCTCTTCTATATAGTCAGTCCTGAGTTTATCAATCTCTTGTAGGGAAACTACTGGAAGCTTGTTGTGAACACACACATATCATCATCACATCCACTTTTTCATGCTGACATGGGTTGGACAGAATTTATCATGATGGATACCTATTTCCCAGTAAGGTATTATTTCCCATGAACAGACATGTTTTCACAACAGACTGAAAACAGGGTACTGCTAACATGACAGTCACACTCGTTTACAACTATCCCAAAAGGTTATGGTAAAGAGACACGCATACGCACACAAACATACACGACAGGATTCTTTCAGTTTCTGTTTACAAAATCCACTCACAAGGCTTCACTTGGCTCAGAACTGTAGCAGAAGACACTTGCCCAAGGTGCCATGGAGTAGGACTGAACCCAAAACCATATGGTTGGGAAGCAAACATCTTACCACAAAGTCATGCCAGTGCCTCCATGTGTGTGTGTGTGTGTGCACGTGTCTGCAAATGTGTGTAAATGTTGACTTTTACACTTATCACCACTGGAGTGACTCAGTAATGATGTAAGCATTCCTTGTTGACATTATAACTAGTTGCACTGCACTTTTGAAAACCTCTGGAATATAAAATCTTGAAAAACAGGTAAGGCCAGGTGACAAGATAAGCATCCAACCATAACATTCTGCCTCAAACAGCTCTGTGTCTGGTCCACTACCCTTTTTTGCCAGTTGCAAGGTGACCTCAGTGTTGATGACACAATAAAAAGCTCCAAGTAAACTCTGTAAAGTGGTTGATAAATAAAGAGACAATGCAAGATTCTTTAGTTTTTTTGAGGACATGACAACTTTTTATGTTGATGTTACAGTAAAATGCACAGGCATCCTCTGTAAATGAGTTGGTGCTAGGAAGAGCATCCAGCTGTAGACACTATGTCAAAATTGAGGTATCTGAGTCAGATGTGTTCCTCTGATCTGTCTAGAAGGGGTTTAACTTGAATAAGAACCCACTTGGATCTTGTTGAAGCATCTAACCCATACAAGCATGGAAAATGAATGTACAACGTTGATGGTATGTCTTTTTGTTTTGCCTTATAGCCTCTTGAACCTACCTGGTTGAACAAGCTCTTAAGTAAAATTTGAAGTCCCAGTCAAAACCAATTTTATAATAAATTAGATTTTAACATAAGTATATGTTCTGTTGTTATTCTTTAACCTTTTAGCATTTAAACTGGCCATATCTGGCCAAAATATTCTGTCCGTTTTATGTTTAAATTAGCCAGATCAGGCCTATCACACCTACTCTACAACGTCAGTCTAAAAGTATACAATCAAGTCAAAATTTCAAAGCCATGAGACAATGTATGATTAAGCCTGAACAATATAAATAAATAATTTGACAGAGTAATCTGATTGCTAAAGGGTTAAAATAACAACCCAAAACTAAAATTGTGTCAATGAATGAAACTCTCAGTTGTTGTGTCACTTCAGCTGAATAAATAAAAAATACAGTCATACACACACAATCTATACATACATACAACTGAACTGTGTACAGGAAGACATGACATGTCACCACAAGGTTTGAGGGATAGTAAATAGTTCTATCCTCCACTCCCTTATGCATCATGTGGTTTGACGATAACCATCATATTTCAGGATAAGCTAGTGTGCAGAGTTTGAGCTACATTATATAAATAAGAAACACAGAAAATGTGACTAGTTTCCAGTTCAGTCTCACTGCATGACACCTTGAGCAAGTGTCTTCTATTATAGTCATTTGTGAATGGAGTGAAAGAAGTCCATTGTGTGTGTGTGTGTGTGGTGTGTGTGTGTGTTGTGTGTGTGAGTATGTGTGTATATCATCATCTTCATTTAACATCCATTGTCCATGCTGGAATGGGTTGGACAGTGTGACCAGAGCTGCACCAGACTCCAGTCTGATTTGTTATGGTTTCTACAGCTGGATGCCCTTCCTAATGCCAACTTTACAGAATATACTGGGTGCTTTTATGTGGCACCACACGGGCACTTTTACATGTCACCACATGGGCACTTTCATGTGACATCACAGGTGTTTTTTCACATGATGCTGCACAGGCACCTTTATGTGACGCTGCGTGGGTACATAGATAGATATATGTATGTGCATGTGTTACTGTCTCCTTGATCTGACATCATGTAGGATTGTAAACAAGTACCAATGGAAGCAGAGTCCTTTGTTTCAGGGCATCTGGCCATTGAAAATCTGCCTCAACAAATTCTGTGTGAACCATGTAAGCATGGGGATGTGGGCATTGAAACGATGATGATGATGATGATAGCATGTGAACATTTTCTCAAGCTAATTGCCACTATTAAGGAATCTGAATTAGATTGCTTTCTCAGAGTATCAGCAAAAATATATATTTTTAAAAATAATACCAAGGAAGCAAGCCAAATGGCTCGAGGAAACATGCATCTGTTATATAAAGCTTAAAAATCCTAATTGTTTTTTGGAGTTTTTTTTATTTACACACACACACACACATATATATATAGACACAGGCATGAGTGTATGGTAAGAAGTTTGCTATCCAACCACATGGTCCCATGTTCACTTCCAGTAGGTGACATCTTGGGAAAGTGTTTTAAACTGTAGCCTCAGGCCAACCAAAACTTTGTGAGAGGATTTGATAGATGGAAACTGAAAGAAGCCTGTAGTACATATATATCTGTGTGTGTGTGTGTGTATGTCTGTATTTTCCCACCCACCCCACTGCTGCTTAACAACTGGTGTTGATGTGTTTATGTCCCTGTAATTTAGCAGTCTAACAAAAGAGAATGACAGAATAAGTACGAGGCTTAAAAAAAAGGTAAGTACACAGGTTGATTAATTCAACTGAAATTCTTCAAGGCAGGGCAGAGACTGGCATGGTCACAGTCTAATGACTGAAACAACTAAAGGATAAAATAAAAGATATATATATATATATATATATACGTGCACACAGATACACATACCACATACATATATACATGCCACACCCTTAACTATACACCCACACTGCAGGTATGGGTGTATAGTTAAGAAGTTCACTTATCAACCACAGTGCTACAAGTTCAATGAACTGTGCATGAACTGCTTGGCATTCACGCCAGAAGCTCTAATACAAACATTTCAGAATGTTTGGGTGTCAATCTGATGACGGTGCAGAGGATTCAGAAAGAGTTGGATGAGTCTAATGGTGATTATGAAGGTACGGCAGCTCGGAAAACACACTCCGAGTGTTCTAATAAGAAAAGAACTTCTGAATTTGTTGGTGAGATCCAGGTCATGGTTGACAACGATCCCTCCAAGTCAATCAGGTCCATCGGAGTGCCTGAATTTCTTATCAGGCAGGTAGTGCATGAAGGCATTCGGTATTTCTCATAGAAGATGAGAAAGGGCCAGTTTTTAGCCCTTTTTTAACCGAACATGCTTTGGTTTTTCTTAGATGAGAAAAGTTTCTGCCAGTATCAGATGGTGAACACACAGAACAACTGTTAGCTTGCCGTGTCCCAAAACCATGTACTGAGAGTGATAAAAATCAAACATCCAGTCTACATCATGGTGTTTGGAATGGTCACTAGTGATGGCGACGTTATGCCTCCATTCATATTCTCACATGGCCCCAAACTCAACATGGAGGCCTACATCAAGTGTTTGGAAGAGGTAGTGCTGCCTTGGGTCAAGAGGGTGGCTGCTGGAAGACCCTATGTCTGGAAACAGAACTCTGCACCATGCGACACAAGCAGGAGAACCCGGCTGTCAGACAGTTTCTGCGACCACATCACCCCTAACATCTGGCCACATAACTCCCTAGACTGCAACCTTCTTGATTATTATGTGTGGGGCATAGTTGCATGAGAGACCAACAAAACTCCTTGTAATATTGGCAGCATTCACCAACTTAAACAAGGAGACCATCCAGAAGAGTTGCAGGAGATTCTGAAGTTGTCTGGAGGCTGTGGTTGGAGCCAATGGCAATTTTATTGAATAAATTTATTCCTTAGTATTTAAAGATATTTTTATGTAATTTTGGTAAATATATATGTTAAAATGAGATGTCAGTGTTATTTTCATTTTAGCATAATATAGACAATTTATTCACCACACCCTGTATGTGTGTGTGTGTGTGTCTTCATAATCATTTCATATCTTCTACCATGGATTGAATAATGAACAGTAATCATTTGTTACTGAGACACTTCTGTCAGAAACTTTTAGTTATACATGTCATTTGGCTTGATTTCTATGACTGGATACTCTTCCAAGTGTTAACCACTGTACAATGCATTTTCTAATGGCACAGAGATAGGTTGATTGTCCCTTGTATGACAAAACAACAGGGATCTCATAGGTCTACATTTTTTTCTACAGACTTGCCAGTCTCTTTTCAGGGTATAGGGTTAATTTTTTTGTGACTCTCTAGGGTACAGAGAGAAAGAAAGAGCAATGACATTAGAAGGGTCATAATGAATTGGTGGAAGGAGTAAAATACAGTTCTTTGAGGTGCAATCAGAAAGGGAGCGGTTGGCATTATCAGAGGTGAGGAAAGAGTGGGTTACAGCAACAGAGGTGATCTAGGGGAGATGGCTAGTAATACAGAATGGTGAAGCTATTGTGAACTGGGAACCTTCAATCAAAAACCCTACACCAATCTGACCCTCCTCTTTCTTGGGACGGCTGCTGGCATGTGGTGCTCAAGCAGACCAGCTCATATACTTGAAACTGAGCTGCAAGCAAAATGTCTATACAGCCAACTAGCCCTCATTTACCTAGTTTATTCATCTGAATCTTACCTCCAGCACTTCATTCTATATCACTGAGTTCTCCATCACTTGCCAACTGCAGTATTCTGCTGTTGTAACCAAATGAGAGCAGAACTATAGATATTTTATCATCTTTTCTGTGAAACAAATTATCTTAATCACTACCTAGAACCACTGCAATTGACTTCCATCTTTCATTCTTACATTATCCATCTTCACTCACATTTTACATTGATCACTCCACCTGTCTATGCCACCAAATTATTTCTCCATCTCCACTGGATCACTTCATGTTTATCTGCTCATATCACCCTATATCTCTCACTCTCAACCAATGCACTATGTCTTTCTCTTCACTCACACTCTTTCAACTTCTTGCTACTCATACTATCGTAACCTACCCCTCCACATGTCATTTCTTTCTCTCCATCATGCTGCTCTTCAACCTTCATATACTGTCAATTAGTACCTACTCCCCAAATCATGTATTTCTGATTATCTTTCTGCCATTCATTATGCTGACCTCATACCTTTCCTATTCTCCACTTATCATCTACCTTCAATCCAAATCATATTTTATTATGGACATCCTCCACCATATCAACCCATGTTCATCATTCAGTATAATCACACTCCTACCCTATTTCCTATCATCCCTCACCCTCTACATACACTCTTGCTACCTCTATCAAGCTTCTCTTCCTATTCTTTTGCCCTGCCACCCCGCAGGGTCAACTCTTACATCTCATCATCATCATCTTTACTTCACTTTCCAGCTCCACAAATTACACTCACCTCCTCATTTGTGTGAGCAGCTATATATCTCTTCTACAGTAAGAAACCTGTTCTGGCTCCTTCTTCATACACTAACTTTCATCACCTAGCAGACACCTTCTTTTCTACTGTAGCCTTATGCAGTCAATAAGTATCATAATTGTGCAAGGCTACATCATTAGTGCTGGTGTCAAAAAAAAAAAAAGGGTGCAGTACACTTAGAGTATGATGCTATATACACACACACACATACAAAATTATGTATATGTGTGTGTTTGCATTTCCTTGTTTTGGCATTGCATGATAGCTGTAAATTAGCATTACCATCACACAATGCGTAGCGAAGGTGAAATATTACCTCATTTGAAAACAAGTGAGGATTGGCAACCAGAAGGGCATCTAGCCATATAAATCTGCTTCAACGAATTCCGTCCGACCCAAGTGGACATCAAAACAAGGATGATGGTGACGTGTGCGTATGTGTGTTTACGCATGCATGGACATAAAAGTATAAGATCTATATATACACAAATAAATATATAGATATATATCTACATATATACATACTCCGAGATGTCATTTAAAAAAAATATATAGATTCAAAACACACAGATTTCTATATTTAGTTCATACACACAAATTTTGTAAACATATCAATTCATATAAGTATATATATATATATACACACACACGTATGTATACATACACAAATCATATATATACATTTATGTATATTACATATATATAAATACATACGTACGTATATATACACAAATTATATATATAGTACATATTTATAAATTTTGCGAACAAATATATCAATTTATATGTATATATATGTATATAATTTTATGTGTAAATCAATATAAATACATACGTACGAGTATATACACAAATTATATATATATATATATATATATACACACAGAAAGGTATATTGTACATAAATTTACATTTCATAAATATCATAAATTCACGTGTATAGGTTTTACGTTAAAGATATGTGAGTGTGCGTATAACAATTTATTAGTGTAATATGCATACATACACACACGTGTGTGTCTATATATATGTATAAATATAAATATTAATATATATATATATACATATATATATATATATATATATAACACATACGTACGTGCATGTTTGTATGTGTATTCAATAAAGCAAATTTATATACAAATATCAATAACAATATACAGATGTGGTAAGGAAGAATTTTTAGTTACCTTGTCATATGTGTTAATAATTTACGGAGAGTTTTGAAATAATTCTTCAACTGTTTCTATTGTTATGTATTTTGATTCGTCTTTTTCGAAATCGGTTAATTAATTCAGCAACACATATACTTTGAATAACACAGTTTTGTCCTCTCGGCTCTCACTATAAATATTATTACTATTATTATTACTATTACTATAATTCCGATTGCTCAACCATTCATCACAAGAAAACGTTTTTAAGACAATGTAAACAGATCAGGGCATTTTTGTCTGGTTTTTAAAGGTTTCGACCAGGCATTTTTTTTCTTCTTTCTTTCTCTTTTGTTTCCTTGCTGTTTTTTACAAATATAAGCGTAACGCAGTGTCTTTCATGGCCATATCTCACCATATATCTTAGTGAAACAATAAAGCGTAGAAATATTTCGTTAATTTCTTGATAAGTTAGTATTAAAAAAATTACTTTATCAGAGAAGAGAGAAAAAAAATTTTGACTTGGAGACACACAGACAGATAAAGAAGAGCCGGTGTCGGCGGTGAATAGTTATGTATAAAAACAAGTCCGATTTCCTTTGGTGACGTACATAAAGAATCGGGAAAAATTCTATTGTTTATCTATCTCAGAAAAGACAATATATTTCTTTATACATACATTTATTTATACATAGTTGGTTTATGAGTGTATTTTCATTAAACGTAATTAAACAGTGTTTGCTAACTGCAAGTTTTCAATCTTACACAACTAATGTCATTATAGATTTTTATCTTTGCGTATGTCAGTGTAAAACTAAATAAACAAGGGTGTGCATATATATTTTTACATATGTGTATTTACCAATGTGTATGTATATGTGCGTGGATGTACGCCACACCCTCCCTCCCTCTCTCAGCTTTCATTTATCGTTCCGCCTCTCATTTGCCGACTACAACCACATCGCTAGCAAGGTAAG
Source organism: Octopus sinensis (assembly GCF_006345805.1). Taxonomy (NCBI): domain Eukaryota; kingdom Metazoa; phylum Mollusca; class Cephalopoda; order Octopoda; family Octopodidae; genus Octopus; species Octopus sinensis. Next base: position 29,836,382 of record NC_043010.1, read on the forward strand.
TACGAGAAACATCATTTGTCATTCACAAACATATTTATTACATTAGAGACCCACAATATTTGCATTTTTTCAATGCTTTTTTCCCCTCCGAAGGAAAGAACACAAAACAAATGATAAATGAAAACAAAATCACTTAAATAATTTAATCTTCCCACTTAAGTAAATTGACAATTCCAACGAAATTTGGAGGAAGGCATGGCTG
>NC_043010.1:29836683-29849183 GCF_006345805.1 Octopus sinensis
TAGATGTATGTATATACATATATGCACATATATACATACATATATATATTATATAAAATATTATTAGAGACAAAACCACTATTTTGCAAAACAAAAAGGAAAGACTTAATCACTCACTTCATAATTGAAACTGACTTGTAATTGGAAGTCCACCTGAAGATTGTCGATCAAGACAAGAACAATTGTAGTGGCGGTTTTTTGACTATTTATTAAAATTTTATGTATTGATTAAGTCTTTCTTGTTTGTTTTGCAAAATAGTGGTTTTGTCTCTAATAATATTTTATAATATTTTACTATAAAATTGGATTAATCCTAAATCTGATATTTTCCCTGTAAATTTGGATTATTCCCTAATTTATTATAATATTATATATTATATATATATAATATCTATATATATATATATTATATGTATATATATATGTATATATATATGTATATATAGATGTATATATATATGTATATATATATATATATGTGTATATTATATATGTATATATATGTATATGTATATTGTATATATATATATGTATATATATATATGTATATGTATATATGTATATATGTATATGTATCTACATATATACATATACATATATATAATATATATACATATATATATATATATATATACATATATATATATACATAATATCTATTCCATATATATATATATATATATATATATATATATATATATATATATATATATATATATATTATATATCTATATATATATAACACATTGACAGAATGAGATAAAATCCAAGGCTGTGAAAGATTTTAGAACATTCATAAGAGAAAGTCTTACAGCTATTCTGTGATATTTTATATATCCTTTCATTGGAGATGATGCGAGAAAATCAAAAAACAATACCTATTCTAGATAAGATATGAAATAGAGAGTGAAGTGGAGGAATGAAAATGGGTGTGAGATAAGCAAGGATATTGTATCTCCTCATTCGCATAATCACCGAATCTGGAGCTTAATTATAGTCTGTCCATAGCACTTATTCAGCATTACCTGACACCTTTGGGGCTTCTTGATACCGTTACCTCTCCTAACCTATATATATATATATATACATATATATCAATATAATATCAATAGAATGAGTATTAAGCTTGTTCGACTAAAGGCGGTGCTCCAGCATGGCAGCAGTCAAATGCCTGAAACAAGTAAAAGAATAAATGAATATTTCATATACATGCATACATACACACACACACATACACACACAGAGGTATACATACAAACATGCACACACAATGTGTCCATATATACAGAGACTCACATATACATATATATATTCTTTTACTTGTTTCAGTAATTTCAGTGTGGCCGTGCTGGAGTACCGCCTTAAAGGTTCTTTTAGTCAAAGAAATCGACCCCAGGACGTCTTCCTTTTAAGCCTAGTACTTATCCTATTGGTCTCTTTTGCTGAACCAATAAGTTGTGGGACATAAACACACCAGCATCAGTTGTCAAGCAAAGGTGGCTGGACAAACACAGATACAAAGTCACACACATTTATATATATAAACTAGCAGTATCGCCCGGCGTTGCTCGAGTTTGTAAGGGAAATAACTATATAAGCATTTTTAGAGAGTTACTTCCCTTATAGATGCCAATTCAGGCTTTCTTAGCCATTTCTGTTTTGGTGTCTTCAAGCCATGAAGTCGTTGTTCTAAAAGAACGCTGGTCTCCTTGACAACGCTTTACGATGTTGATTTCCTTACACTCCCTTCCCCACAGCTTCACGAGGGAGGGAAGAAGGGGGAGAAGCAAACAGGTGCAGGTGTGACCATGGACGCCAACTCCGCCGCCATCGACACACAAAAAATTATGCATTAAAATGGAATAAAAAATGATGTTAAATTATTTTTAAAATCGTAGACTCATCGTAGACGCGCGCTAATACTCAGACGGGCTCGATATGAATCACGACTATAAGATACCCGAATTTGGTTAAACTGCACCGCAAAATGTGGGAGACCCCCTAATCTAAATCGAAGGGGACAGACACTCACACAACTACAGTTTTATATATATAGATATATCTATTATATAAAAGTCATTATCTGTGTGTTCATGTGCTATTTATAGACTCAAAAATTACTGGACTGATCCTAATGAAATTTGGAACACAGATCCAAGCCTAGGGGGAAGGGTAATGCCGTATGTTTCATACAATTTTGAAGGGGCAGAAAGGGGTAAGAACCCACCATGAATTCGGAGTTTTATGAAATTTGAACCATAGGTATTAGAAATAAATAAAAAAATATATCCAAAATGTCCATTTCTTTGGATGATTCTTAGACCTCCTAATTTTAGTCATTTTTCATGGATCAAAATTACAGAATGGATCCTTATGATATTTGGAACTTAAATTCAATGCAAAATGGCAGGTATAATGCAGTATGTTGAGTTTGAATTTGAGGAGAACCCCCACCCCATAAAAATTCATAAATTTCCAATGTTGAAATTTCAGCCATAGGTTACTGACACAAATCAAGGAGTATTCCCAAAGTTTTCACTTCTCATGAGGATTCTAAGACCCCCCCCCCCAATGGGGGCCTTAACTCCCATATTTTAGTAATTTTTTTATGATCCAAAACAAGATCAAAAGTACTGAATGGATCTTCATGAAATTTAGAAATTATATTCTATGCATAAGGACAGATGTAATGCAGTATATGTTTGAAAGTGAGGGGGCATAATTAAGGCCATAACCCCCATGAAAATTCACATATTTTTGCTGTTGATGAAATTTTAACCATAGATATAAGACACAAATGAAGTAATATTCTTAAAGTTTAAACTTCATTGGAGGTTTGTAAGACACCTTAATGGGGGCTTAACCCCCACAATTTAGTCATTTTTTCCTAAGTCAAGACAAATAGAATTGTCGTCTTGGAAGCTGTAGAGTCACCTGAGGATACAAGATGAACGTTATTTGTAATTCAATGGTACAACAGTGTAAGAGTTTGCTTTGAGATATACTTAGATTGTGATTTCTGCAAGGTGGTGCATAAATTGTGAAGTAAAGGAGAGGCATCTTTGTCTCCACTGATTCAGTTGCAAAGTGTTATTTTGAGTAAAATTATTTGGTTGCAACTTCCTTTGAGTCTTTATTATCACTTGGTTAGAGATAGTCCCCAGATGGTACCTATTTCTTTACTATCCACAAGGGGCTAAACACAGAGGGGACAAACAAGGACAGACACATGGATTAAGTTGATTACATCGACCCCAGTGCGTAACTGGTACTTATTTAATTGACCCCGAAAGGATGAAAGGCAAAGTCGACCTCGGCGGAATTTGAACTCAGAATGTAGCGGCAGACGAAATACTGCTAGCATTTCACCCGGCATGCTAACGTTTCTACCAGCTTGCCCCAGATGGTACCATTGATTCCAAGGCCTTTCCAGATAAGTGATTGCTCATTCAAAGAGATTTATTGGTTGCAAATTTATTCTGTTCAGTTACCTATCGGCATAGTGATCATTGGTAAACTCCAGAAGTGACACTTTCATTTCCCCTTAGCCCTCACGTCACACAGTTGTTAAAGTTTATTTGAGTTGGGTCACACTCTTCCAATTTCACTGGATCCGTAATGCATCTTGCGGCTGTGCTGGTTACCTGTATGGTGAGGAATCCAACATTGAGGAGTGGTAACAACTAGGGTAGGGTAGCTGACTGCTTATTGTGATCATTCATATTTTGGTTTCCTCTAGCTTTGCTCTCTTTTACAAACCCAATGAACATTCATATATTTCTGATTTCAAATAAATTTGAACAATAGATATGAGACACAAATTAAAAAAAGATTCTCAACAATTCAACTTCTCTGGTTGACTTTAAGACCCCATAATAGGGACCTTAACATCAACTTCTCTAGTTGACTTTAAGACTCCCTAATAGGGGCCTTAACTCCCACATTTTAGTGCCTCAAGTGCTCCATTTTTAAGGAGCAAAATCCTTTGGGTTTTATAAGATTTAGATTTTGGAATCTGGGCATAAAGATAAGTAGTGAGATAAATATGTCATGATAAAAAATTTTGGTAGGGTGAGTAAAGAGGGAAAGAACATCCATTAAAATTCTTAATCTCCAATTTTAATGAAATGTGAATCATAGGTATTCCAGTTCATTAGATTAAACTATAAAAGAAAAGTCTATTTCTTCAAATCCATATGACTGGTATCTCTGCTTGTATATATATATATATATATATATATTATATATATATATATATAATTTTCTTTATTTTACCTTCTTATGACTAGAGTTGCCACATGGAAAGCGTATTCATTTCACATGTCTAGATAATTTACTTTATATATTATTATTTATGGTACATACATGTCTATTTATCTATCTATCTATCTATCTTTCTTTCTTTCTTTCTTTCTTTATATACATACATACATACATACATGTGAGTGTGTGTGTATATGTATATATATATATATATGTATGTGTGTGAGTGTATATATTGATATATACGTATATTTAGATATATATGTACATAGATATATATATATATGTTTATAGATATATATGTATATATATATATATATATATATGTGTGTGTATATGTATATATGTATATGTATATATATATATCTATCTATCTATATATATATAGATATGTGTGTGTATGTGTTTTTATATATGCATATATCATATCTATATAAGGGAGGATGTGTGTGTGTGTGTACATGATTGTAATTTATGCACATCCACAAATTAGCACGCATGTTGCTCAAATTTTTGGAGAACATTTGTCAACTCCCTATCTGGGTTTTATCAACTTATTTTTACCCCAAGGCACCCGTGGTTAGCATAAATATCTATTTTCAGACATAGCTTTTAGCCACGAAAAATATCATCCTTAGCTTTTTTGCCAGCGTCTAACAAAAAAAAATAAGATAAAGAAAAGTGGAAGAAGGAGGCAGAGAGTTTCAGGGGAAAGACAAAGTGAGAGGGGGAGAGAGAGAGAGAGTAAGTTATGACGTTCATAAAAAATAAAATGTAAAATGTTTTGTTTTTTTGTTTTTGAAAGGCACACTATATTTTATCATCATCATCATCATCATTTATCATCCGCTTTCCATGCTAGCATGGGTTGGACGGTTCAACTGGGGTCTGTGAAGCCAGAAGGCTGCATCAGGCCCAGTCTGATCTGGCAGTGTTTCTACGGCTGGATGCCCTTCCTAACAATCATAGTATATATACTTTCTCACACAACAATTACAATATATTTATTTTAAATCATTTATTTATTTTAAATCGTTCATCTTTCTCCTCCCCTCTCTCTCTCACACACATTACTTTGGGTGCAAAAGAGTTTTGTTTTTAGTTTTACACAGAGTAAAAAAGTGTTTTGTTAACAATCCATTTATTTAACAACAAAGAAACAAAGAGGTGAGTAACAATTTGTCAGCGAATTACACAATATAAATGGGTACAATTTGTGAAGCTTCCACCACACCCCACTCCGTTTCACGAACCACAAAAAGGGTTTTGAGGCCAGAGTAGTTGATTCCACGCAAAAAAACCTGATTTTTTTCTTAGTGAAAATCGTGCGAGTATTAATCTACAAATTTAATAACATTTTTTCCATTCATTTCTGTTTATGAACATGTATGCGTGCACAAAACATGCAATAGGTGTACGTACGTACGTGTGTGTATGTGTGTTCGTGTCTGTTGCCCATATATATTTATATTATATTATATATATATATATATAATATATAGACACATTTTCTGTGCCCTTTAGGTATTTGCAAAGGGAAGCCATCCCTTCCTCATAAGCCTTAGTGATATGCACCGGACCGCGGTTTCGAGATTATTGTCTCTTATCAACGGGCGGTAACCACCAGGTCACGATGGAAGGCAGGCTTACTTTGCAATTCGAAATCAGTGGCAGACGTCACTAGAAAAACTCTTATATATTTGCAAAGCAAGCCTTGCCTTCCATCGTGACCTGGTGGTTACCGCCCGTTGATAAGAGACAATAATCTCGAAACCGCGGTCCAGTGCATATCACTAAGGCTTATGAGGAAGGGATGGCTATATAATATATATAATATGTATATATATAATATAACTAATTTCAACGGATTTCGCCCAAATTTGACGTCTATATTACTTAGTTTGGTTTGAAATAAAGAACTTGATTAGCTTAATAATCGTAACTTAATCCTGGGCAAGGCTGGGTTATACTGCTAGTATATATATATATATATATATATATTTATATATGTATGTACCTATACAGAGGTAAGACGCATTCTTGTTTGTTTCTTGTCAAAGCTTGTTCCTCCAGTATTCACCACCTCACCTCGTTATGGCTTAGTGACCCTTACTGTTTGTTTTCACTGTCCCGTTTTTGTTACCAACTTTGACCCTCATCAAATCCCAAATTATATTTAATTTGCTTTGCAGGAGCAACAGTATTGACGATGATGCATCTTGTCGTAATTCTTTTTATCTCCCCTTCTCCCCCTTTCGTTTTTTTCTCTCTCATCCCCTCTCTAATTTTTTTCCTCTCCCCTTCACCGTTCTCTATCTGTCCTTCTCTCTTCCTCCTTTACTCTCTCGTTGTTCACACTTGACCATTGGCCATCTTTCTTTTCCTAACTTGAGTTTCTTTCTTTCCTTTCAATCAGCTACAGAGATAAAGCACTTTCTTGTCTGTCTTTTACCAAAGCTTGTTCCTCCAGCGTTCGCCAACTCACCTCGTTATGGCTTAGCAACCCTTACTGTTTGTTTTCACTGTCCTGTTTTTGTTAAAGACTTTGACCCTCTGTAAATCCCAAATTTTATTTAATTTGCTTTGCGGGAACAACTGTTTTGATGAAGGCACTTCTTGTCATAATTGCTTGAAATGTGGAGTATATAAAACTGCTGACAACTGATGAAAGTCATTCTTTATGTTACTTGTCTCGTTTTCCATTTGTTTCTTTTGTTGTTTGCAAAAACAGTTCCTATTCCATGTTTTTGTATTTCATGTTGTTAACGTTCTATATATATATATATATATATATATATGCATATGTATACACATATATGCATATGTGTATACATATATAAGTATGTACATATATGTACGTATATATGCATATATATATATTATTTATACTATTATATATACATATGTATATATATGTATATACATACATATATAGATATGCACATATACATGTATATATATATATATATATATGTATATCATCATTGTTTAACGTCCGCTTTCCATACTAGCATGGGTTGGACGGTTCAACTGGGGTCTGGGAAGCCCGAAGGCTGCACCAGGCCAGTCAGATCTGGCAGTGTTTCTACAGCTGGATGCCCTTCCTAACGCCAACCACTCCGAGAGTGTAGTGGGTGATTTTATGTGTCACCGACACAGGTGCCAGACGAGGCTGGCGAACGGCCACGCTCAGATGGTCTTTTTTACGTGCCACCGGCACGGAGGCCAGTCAATGCGGTACTGGCTACGGCCACATTCGGATGGTTTTCATATGTGCCACCGGCACTGGTACCACAAAACTACAAATTCCATTAATGTTCATCGAGTTTGCTTTTGATTTTGTCCATTTTGTCCATTTTCACTTACCTCAACAAGTCTTCACAAGTAGAGTTATGTGTCCCAAGAAGGAAGGTATGCATAGGTGGACTGACTACGTCCCAGGTAGGGACCGTGGGTTATGGCCTCACTTGTCCAGCTGGGTTTTCTCGCGCACAGCATACTTCCAAAGGTCTCGGTCTCTGGTCATTTCCTCGGTGAGACCTAAAGAGCGAAGGTCGTTCTTCACCACCTTGTTCCAGGTTTTCCTGGGTCTGCCTCTTCCACATATATATACATATATATATATATATGTATATATACATGTATATATATGTGTATATACATATATATATGCATATATATATATATATATACATACACACACACACACACATACAAACTTCCATCTCAATCTGTTATAAATAGCAGTAAAATGGCCTTCAAATTCTATGTTGGAAAAGAACATGACTGTTGCTGAGGTTAAAAAAAAACAGTTATTTATGGTGGGAATATTTTTGATTACAGATTTGCTAACTCAGAACTGATTTGGTAATTTTAGTATCAAGTCAATTCAAGAATAAACTATATTGTTTTAAAAACAAATTGTTTTGTGAACTAACTGCAAAAATGTTTTAATCGTTAAAGTTTTAATGTCTAATGAACTGTTTCTTTTGCTATTTTGCAGGATCGGTTATTATCAATGTTAGTATGAACTGAAAATTAAGGACATTCAGAGCCGTTTAACATTCATACCTGGAAATAAGGAAAAGAAAGTATTTTCTGGCTTACATCCATAAGAAGACATGTATTCAACACAATCTAACATGTATCCTGTTGGGCAGCAGTTTATGTGTGATATCTGCGGTCGTGCTTTTTCACTCTATGACCAGCTGAAGTTGCACAAACGTTCCCATACCACTGATAACAAGATGTACAACTGTGAGGTGTGCAAAAAATCATTCACACAGAAAATCAACTTGAAGAACCATGCCCGAACTCACACTGGAGAAAAACCATTTTCATGCCCAACATGTTCGAAATCCTTCAGTCAACGTGGCAACCTGAAAATACACCAACGTTCTCACACAGGTGAAAGGCCTTTCCATTGTCACCTTTGTCCCAAAGCCTTTAGTCAGAAGGGAAACCTAAAAACACATGTTCGAACTCATGTCAACAAGCGTGTTTTCACCTGTGAAACATGTGGTAAAGTCTTTACCCATAAGTCATTGCTTCAGTGTCATGAAAAGGCTCACATGTTTGAAAGAATGTCAAATATCTCTGATGTCTACACACCAAACAACAGTGCTGTTTTTGACTTGAACAATCCAGCTAGACCCATGCACTAAGGTGTTGCTATTGCAATGTTTCTAATGTGGATTCTTCATAGCAACCATTCCTACATGATTCTGCACACAGCTTGATGTAGACATCAGTTTAATTCAAAATTGGTTTTATCCTTTTTCCCATGTTGCTCAATGTAACCACTTAGGTTCATTCTAATAACTTCCTTTATTTCATGCATGATAGATTTCAAAGAACTCCAAATGTGTTTGTGACAAAACAACTCATGTGCCAAAGTTTCTGTATTTTATTTACTGTGAATTCTTGTTGGTTAAATTTAATTCATCAAAAGAAATTTTCTGTTGTGAATTTTTAAAATATTTTTTACCCTTCTTTTAACAATATAGATGTGTGTTTCCTCATGTATTGAAAATTGATGACTAAGCAAAATAATGATTTCAAGTTTTGGTACAGGGCCAACAATTTCAGGGGAAGTTGATTACATCGTCCCCAGTACTCAACTGGTATTTATTTTATTGGCCCTGAAAGGATAAGTCAACCTCAGTGGAATTTTGAACCAAGAACGTAAAGATGGATGAAATGCTACTAAGCATTTTGCCCAGCATGCTAACAATTCTGCCAGTTCACCGCCTTACTGGACAAAATCCTAGGAAGACGAACTATTATCATTAAAGTAGCGAATCTGCCCTAGTCCTCCTAGGTGTTCTGAAATATGTTGAGTGTTACATTTTACTCCTATAAACATTTTTTTTTCTTTGCACTATTGGCACAAGGCCTGAAATGTTTTTGGTGGGAAGGGGCTAGTCGAATACATCACCCCCAGTATTTAACTGGTACTTATATTATCAACCACAAAAGAATGAATGGCAATGTTTATGCCGTTAGTATTTGGACTCAGAACATAATACTGGAAGAAATTCTGCTAAGTATTTCATCCAGTATGCTCAAGATTCTGCCAACTCACCACCTATAAACATTGAGAACACTATAACAATATTAAGTGCTGGTCATGTTGTAAAGCTAATTTTAATAACATTTATGGGTAAATCTTGGATATTTTGAGAAGTTGACATGTGTCATAAAGACAGTGTCAAGGCATCTTTAGAAGACATTGTCTTTGTTAGATGTTCAAACATTGTTGAAACAAGACATGAGATTCGATATGTTGTGTCATCATTGTCCTCCTCCTCTTCCTCATCTTCTTTTCTATGCATGCATGGATAAAACAAAATTTTATAAAGGTAGATTTTCAACAACTGGATGCTCTTCTAGTTACCAACTCTTGCCTGTTTCCAGTCAAAGTAATATTTCCACATGACCAGACTTATTTTTCATAGAAGAACAGAAATAAACAACATTGCATGTATGATGGTGTTTGCAAGCATTGTGTGATATCAAGACATGGGTACACACACACACACACACAATTTTTTCTTTAAGTTTCTGTCTGCTGATCCACTCACAAAACCTTTGTTAGCCTGACACTGTAGTAGAAAACACATGTCCAAGGTGGCACACAGTGGAATTGAAACTGAAACCACGTGGTTGGGAAACAAGCTTCTTAACTACACAGTTATTCCTACACCTGCAGTCTAAGAATATATTGTTTATGCTCAGCAAGGCTTCAAAAATTCTTAAAAGTGTGTGTGTGTGTATATCCAAGTGTCAGTATGAGTATTTTATAATAGTATGTATTGAGATGTGTGTGTGTGATCTCAAAATATCCAAGACATATAAATGATATTAAAATCAGCTTTGCAGTGTGACCAGCACTTATTAATGTTGTAAGTGTATTATATGTCAGTAGTTCATCTTTCTGCTCTTAATCTTTGTTTATCTCTCTCACTCTGTGTGCGTGCGTGCGGTGCGTGCATGCATGTGTGTGTTTGTGTGTATGTGAAGGCAGGTATTTGATTCCTGAATTAGATGCTTTGCTGTGTCTTTGAGCAAGGTATTTCATTTAATAGTGCTTCAGTCTTTTCAACTGTAAATGAGTACCAGTGGAATGCTGGTGCAGACCTCTCTCTTCCTCCAGCTGTCACAATCTTCATATTCTACAGGGTAAAAGCATGGCAGGGTTGAAAGGGTGCTTATGTCTTCTTGTAACTCCAAAGGTACTTTAGACAGTTAGTGAAAGTATGGCACATGATGCCAAGTCATACTTACGTGTGAGTGACAGGTATATATATTTATAGATATATATATATGAATTGATTAGATAGAAGTCGTGAAGTGAGAGAATAGATGTTTATTCCATTGCTTGACAGCTATTTTATAATCTGTGTTAGTTACTTAAGTGATGCTACATCATCATTATATATATAAGTATGTATATATATATATATATATATATATATATATATATATATATATATATCATCCTCATCATCATCGTTTAACGTCCGCTTTCCATGCTAGCATGGGTTGGACGATTTTGACTGAGGGCTGGCGAACCAGATGGCTGCACCAGGCTCCAGTCTAGATTTGGCAGGGTTTCTACAGCTGGATGCCCTTCCTAACGCCGACCACTCCGAGAGTGTAGTGGGTGGTTTTATGTGCCACCGGCACAGGGGCCAATCAGGCGGTACTGGCAACGATCTCGCTCGAATCCTTTTTTACATGCCACCAATATATATATATATGTATATATATATATATATATATATACACACACACACACATATATGCCTATGTACATATATATATATGTATGTATACACACACATACACACGCACTGTCATCTAAATTACACAAAAATCAAATTAACATTGACATCTCATTTTAACAGATATATTTACTAAAAGTACATAAAAATGTTTTGAAATACTAGCGAGTTGCCATTAGCTTCAACCACAGCCTCCAGATAACTTCAGAATCTCCTGCAACTCTTCTGGATGGTCTCCTTGTTTAAGTTGATGAATGTTGCCATAATCCTTGCCTTCAATTCAAGAAGTTTTGTTGGTCTCTTGCTCAGCTGTACCCCATTCAATAATCAAGGTGGTTGCAGTCTGGGGAGTTAGGTGGCCAGATGTTAGGGGTGATGTGGTTGCAGAAATTGTCTGACAGTCATGACTGGATTCTCCTGCTTGTGTGGCATGGTGCAGAATCCTGTTGCCAGACGTAGTCTTTCAGCAGCCACCCTTTTGACCCAAGGCAGCACCACCTCCTCCAGGCACTTGATGTAAACCTCCGTGTTGAGTCTGAAGTCATGTGGAAAAATGAATGGAGGCATAATGTTGCTATCACTATTTATTACTCCAAACACCATGATGCTGATTGTTATTATCCTCAGATAGACGCCCAAATACTCTGAAATGTTCATATAAGACCTTTTTGCATGAATGGTAAGCAGTACAGCATGTCGTTTCCAAATTTCTTGCAGAGTGAATTGCATCATGGTGCTGTTTTTTCTCAGAGATGGTGCCCAACTGACCCTACTGTGCTGTGTAGTCAACAAAATCAAAAACAAATAATGTGCATACATGGAATTAAAAATATAAAATGGCGACAATTTACCCATCACACTCTGTATACGCACACACATGCACACACACGCACACTCATAAATATAATTTTGTGGTAACATAATGAATAGACTACACTTCCAAATATTTCA
>NC_043010.1:29854183-29859183 GCF_006345805.1 Octopus sinensis
AGACCCCCTTCGGTCATGACTGACCATGGGATTGCACCTAGGAAGTTACCCTCCCAGGCACAAGTCTGGGCAAGGTTGTTTATGGAAGACCAGCACTCGCCCATGCATATCGGCCTCTCCTCTCCACGCCACCAGTGTTATCCAAGCTTGGCACCTGTGATGTAACTCATTTCTACAGCTGAGTGAACTGGAGCAACGTGAAATAAAGTGTCTTGCTCAAGAACACAACATACAGCCCGGTCCGGGATTCGAACTCACAACCTCACAATTGTAAGTTCAATGCTCTAACCACCGAGCTATGCGCCTTCACAGTGGCCAGTGCCAGAGACATGTAAATAGCATCAACTACACCCTATGAAGTGGTTGGTGTTAGCAAGAGCATCCAGCCATCAAAATCAAGCCAAAACAGACTGGAGCCTGGGGCAGCTCTCTGTCTTGCCAGTTGCAGTTAAACCATCTAACCCATGCCAATGTGAAAAATAAATGCTAAATGGTGATGATAATGAGTACACTATAACATATACATGCAGTCAATATATCTGGTACACTATAATGACAGATGTAAACTACATCAAGTGGGAGAATCTGTAGTATGCCATTACATAGTCTGCTAATGAAAGAGAACAAAACGTTGAAGAAGATAATTTGGAATGGATATTAAATCAACAGTTCCACCTGGCAATCTCCTTAAAGCAACATATTCCTCACACCCACCTTTCTGTGTGTTGTATCTATGTATTTACGAAAGTATGTATGCAGCATTGTGTGTATATGACAGCTGTATTAATGTTTTCATCCCATTGCCACTGCTGTTCTTACCCATCAAACCCAAGCCAACAATGAAAAACATATAAAATTATGTTGATATAAACTGATCATCATAATAATTTCAAGTATGGGTTGGACAATTTGGTAGGAGCCAATTGGCTGAAGGACCATATCTTGCTCCAGCATCTCAGTTTTGGCATGGTTTATATGGTTAGATGCCCTTCCTAAAACCAAAAGCTTTATTGAGTGTACAAGGTACTTTTTGCATGGCACCAGTACTAAATGAGGAGTAGAGACGAGTAAAGGGCTAGAGCAGAACAGGTTTGTTGTAGTAGAGGAGCTGCAAGACTACTCACATTTGAGGAGGGAGGATGAGAATGATTGAGTGGAGAGGGAAAGTGACAAAAAACATAGTGGTGATAAGGCATCAAGATAGATCTTCAAGGTACAAAGTGAGTAGGGATGAGTGGTGCAGAGGGACAGGGAGTGAATGGAGAGTAGGAGATGCAAAGCAGATCAGTAGAAAAGAAATGATGATACTGTAAATAGGACAAGAGATGACATGCTGTTGGGTAGGTTGTAAGAGTGAATGCGGAGGAGATAGGCAGGTGTAGAGTATGAAAAGGGGGAGATATATGGTGGTGGCGGATGAATCTGGCAGACCAGTGTGTGATGGGTGGGGGTGATCAATGAAATTAAGGGCAGAGAGAACAGTATTAATGGATAAAGGATGGATAACAAATGAAGTGGTTCTGAGTACTAAGAAATGTGGCATAAAAGGTGTAGATATAGGGAGGTGATTGGTGTTTTGAGAAAGGAAAATAGGTGAAGGGCCCAGTTGTATTTATATATATATATATACACATACGGCTCTACCTGAATTCAGTTACACTGAGGTAAGCAGGTATTCTTGAGAGCTGTACACATATACGCATGCTTCCCAACCCCAACCTTGTGGCCTTGGGTTTAGCCCCACTGCGAAGTGCCTTGAGGAAAGTGTTTTCTACTATAGTCTTGAGCTGACAAAAGCCTTTGTCAGTGAATTTGGTAGGCAGAAACTAAAAGCCTGTTTTCTGTATCCATGTGTGTGTGAAAGTGCTTGCACCTCCTAGACACTCACACATATTTGACAGTGGAAGGGAAAAATACGAACAAGCAAGCATACAAGATATAACAGAGAAACAAATATACAAACTAAATATGAATTGTAATTTTTAAAATTTTATTTTCATTGTAATTTTTGAAATGATAAAGGAAAAATGAAGTTATGTCAAAGGTCATGTGCTGAATTTGAAGTAATTATTGGAGTTGTTGTAGTGAAAATCTGTGCTGCTGCACTAGGGTGCATTTGTATGGTTGGAATCACTTGTGCATTTGTTGGGTACATCTGAATTGTGGGAAAAACCTGAGTTGATGGAAAAATCTGGGCTGCCATTGTATAGAGATCAGAATCAGGTAACGTCATATGTTGAGCAAGTTGAGCATGTGGAAGTGTTGTTTGTGTATCCAGATTGAGATTTATCTGCTGTGGCTGAGCTGAGGTTGGCTGTGTCAGGGGGACACCTGTTGCTATGGCGACAGTCTGAGGATGTTGTATTTGTTGTTGGGCAGCTTGGATGTTAAATAAGTGAAGATCTTGTGCTTTCACAATGTTAATAGTTTGTAGTGGAGCTGCACTCTCTTGAGTAGATGGTTGTGAAGCTGCACTCTCTAGAGTAGTTGGTTGTGAAGCTGCACTCTCTTGAGCAGTTGGTTGTGAAGCTGCACTATCTTGAATCTGTTGTGCAGTTGAGTCTGTTTCTGTCTTTACTTCTTGTTCTGGCTGCTCTTGGAGAAGATTTTCAGTGTTTTCTTGTTGTTGTTGTTGCTGCTGCTGCTGTTGTTGTTGTAATGGAACACAGCTTAATTTTCGTTCTCCTTTGTTTGCTTTTTTATGCCTTTCCAAGTGATCGTTGCGGGCAAAGGCATAACCACACCTTTCACATTTGTAAGGTCGCTCACCAGAATGGATTTTACTGTGTACTTTCAAATGTGACCTCTGAGAAAAAGACTTTTGGCAAAGGTCACACTGAAATAACTTTTCCCCAAGATGTGTTCGTTTGTGTCGCTTTAATTTACTATTAGCTGAGAATGCCTTGCTGCACGTACTGCAGACAAATGGAAGCACTGCATTGTGAATTTGCTTGTGTAAATTGGTGTGCGAACGCTGAGAGAAAGCTTTCCAGCAGACATCACAATCAAGAGGATTCATTTCACTCATCAGTTCCTTCATTTTATCATTCTGAGAAGCAGAGTCCTTGTCAAATATGCTTGAAGATGACGATGATGATGATGCACTCTCGGTCAAATGCTTCTCACTAGTGTGTATGCGTTGGTTGTGCACTTTTAAATGTGAGCGTTGGCTGAAAGACTTACCACACGTTTTGCAATCAAATGGCTTTAGAGCCTTGTGTATCCGCTCATGCACACTTGCATCTTTGTGCAGCGTGAAAGCTTTCCAGCAGTCTTTACAATCAAATGGGTTTGATCCATTGAGCTCATATGCTGCCATCCAGTGGTTAGCACTGGCATCAGAGCAGCTGCTGTTCTTTCTGTCTGTTAAGGAAACAGTTCTGGAGCTGTCTTCTCGGTTGGGAGTCTTTAGTGTGTTATGGATTTTTAAGTGTCGGGCAAGATTACTACTTCTAGAGAACGTGTGTCCGCATATGTTGCACCTATACGGTTGTCCACCTGTATGAATTGTTTCATGTTCCTTCAGGTGGAACTTCTGGGAAAACTCCTTTCCACAGACTTTACATGTAAACTTTGTAGAATTGCTATCAGGGATCTTATTATCCTCTTCTCTTGTCATAACAACAGATGCTGGAGAATCACTGGAAGTTACACTCTGAGATTGCTGCAGTACTGTTGTCAGAAGTACTTGCTGATGTTGTTGTTGCTGTTGCTGTAGTTGTAATTGGTGTTGTTGCTGCATTTGTTGTTGTTTTTGTTGTAGCAGCTCCTCCTCCTCCTCTTCTTCGGCTTGCTTTTGTTGTTGAAGTTGAATTTGAAGCTCCTGTTGTTGTTGCTGCAACTGCTGTTGTTGTTGTTCCAACAGCTGCTGCTGCTGTTGCTGTTCCAACAACTGCTGCTGTTGTTGCTGTTGTTGTTCCAACAACTGCTGCTGTTGTTGTTGCTGTTGCAGTTGCTGCTGCTGTTCTTCTTGGTTTGGTTGATGCTGCAACAATAGAATATGTTGTGGTTGTTGCTCTTGCTGTTGTTGTTGTTGCTGTTGTTGTTGCAGCAGAAACGTTGGCTGCACAGGGTGGTGGGTGCTGCTGTGTTTCTCCAATAGCTCATACTGGCTGAACGTCTGTGCACACAAACTGCAACAGTATGCTGCCCCCAGCTTTGTCAGTGCATCGGCAACCAACACAATGGGAAGACCCTCATTCGATACTTGGATAACTTGATTCATCCTTGATGCTGTTGATGATAATGATGATGATGTACTTACTACTAATGTTGTTGCTGTTCTTGATACTGACAAGGGTGGTTATTTACGTTGTTGTTACTAATGAAGATGATACAGTTTGCGGTATTAATTAAGATTCGTTGCTGCTATAAATGCTTTCTTGATGGGGTTTTTGTTGCAGTTATTGTTGCTGTCGAGTTACCAGAGAGCTGTCATAATTGAAGTTGTTTCTGTTGCTGTTGTTACCAGAGTTGAAAATCAAGCCAATGAAGAATCCTCTATGAGGTCACTCAACCTGCTTGAAATAGCAGCCAGATATCTCACAAATCACACTCTGTCTTAGAAAAAAACACTTTCGATAATGGAATCTTGGTTTCCTTATACATAACAAAAAAAAAAAAAATGAGATGGTTACAGTTGGAATATTTTTGACTGAAGGTGGTTGTAGGTTTCTCAGATCAGGGCTGCCCCGGGGTTAAACAATACTTGTTTAGATATAGCTTGTATTTGTTCATGTTAATGATGTTCAGTATTGTTAACATTATGTACTGGTTATGGTGGTAATGGTTATTGTCGGTATTGCTTATGTGGTAGTTGCATCACATTTACTGTTATGTATTCTCTGTGTTGTTGTTGTTGCTCTTTAAGTTTCATGTTACTAATGACAACTGCTGTTGTTGTTGTTGGTGGTGTATTGGATGAAGCTTCAGACAGACAAGGCAGCTTGGACCATTATTTAATGATTGTTTAAAAGACAGAGAAATAAAAATGATCGGGG
>NC_043010.1:29864183-29891683 GCF_006345805.1 Octopus sinensis
AAGGTATAACCTTGTATTTATTATGGGGGTTTCAATCCCTTCTTGAAATTATGAAGGGTTATATATTTTATCTTTATCTGTCATTAGACTGTGGCCATGCTGGGGCAGCATGAATTTTCATTGAATGAAGCAGGCATCGAAATTGCTACCATGAACTTGTCTCTTACTCTATGATATTTGGCACAAAGGTGGCAAGCTGGCAGAAATGTTAGCACGCAGGGCAAAGTGCTTAACAGTATTTCGTCTGCCATTACATTCTGAGTTCAAATTCCGCTGAGGTCAACTTTGTCTTTCATGCTTTCGGGGTTGATAAATTAAGTATCAGTAATCAATTTAATCCCTTTGTCTGTCCCCTCTATGTTTAGCCCCTTGTGGGCAATAAAGAAATAACAATGTCACCATAATTGAGACCCCAACAACATAAGGTAAAATATAAGTATTTATACAGATCTGATTATGATGAATAGGTACAGAACAAGTTGGCTAACACCATGATGAATATTCAAATGCAAGTAGAAGTTATGGATATGATACAAAGAATGCAAAAAGATCAAGGCTCTTGGAGTTCTGCACTGCAAATGGCCTAACCATTTGCAACACTAACTTTAGAAAATCAGTCATGCAATGTATCAGAGTGCTGACCAGATGTTATATGCAGGTGACCTTGTCCTTTAAGTGGAATCTCTAGTAGAATAAAAACAGAAATTCTAAGAGTGGAATCAATACCTGAAATCAAAGGGGTCAACTTAGCAAAAACAAAAATTTCAGTAATCAGGAAAACAGACAGGACTCTACTTCCACCAGGGAAATAGCCTTGCTTGATAATTAGAAAAGGAGCAGTAGAAGTTCCATATGATGTACACATTGCAAACAAGAGGTGCAATGGTAACACAGCTGGTTAACGGAGAGAATAAACTTTGTATGTGGAAGATGCTTAAGAGCAATAAAGTATGAGAGCACAGGAAAAAGATTTTCTTAAATACCCAGGAGGATACTTAGGTATAACAGATGGCTTCTGTTACCTAGGTGAGCTAATTAACAGTAGAGGAGGATGTTCTGAAAGTAGAGAAGCCTAAAAGAAGTTCCTTTCTAAGAGTAAAAGGCAGATTGTATGATACTTGTGTACCAATAGCACTGCTTCATAGTAATGAGACAGAGGTACTAAATGCAGAAGACTTGCAAAAACTAGAAAAAAGCAAAGCTAGCTTGCTCTGCTGGATGTACATTAGTATGCACCAATAATGAAATACAATAATGAAGACAACTATATAAAGAAGTGCCAATCACTTTATGTGGATGGAAAAGTGGTTGATCTCTAGGTTTTGAGCTTTACAGAAATGATTGATAACATGAGATGCTTGAAAAGATCCACCCATCAAGTCAAAACTAAAGCTATGGAAGCATGTGTAAACAGTATGGGTGTGTGTGCATAAGTGGGGGAAACTTACCCAATTTATACCTGTCAAGCCTTTCCAACAATTCTTCAACCCCTCTCCTAATTACTACAGCAATTAAATGAGAACAGAAGTACATATTTTATCATCCTTTTCTCTGCTACTGGTTATTTCTCCCACTACCCAGAACCACTTCTTTTGATATCCATCCCTCATTCTTAACATCATCCCCTTTCCATTCACATTTTCCATCAATCAAGCTTTCTATTGGTAGTTATCTCCCTCTTCCCTCAACCACTTCCTGTTGAGTCATCTCTGACCACCTTTACTCTTATCAGCCTTTCACTCACTTCCCAAACACACTCTTGCAACTTACCCACCTACCTCTCATTCTTCTATCTACTGTATTATTATTATTATTATTATTATGGCAGAATCGTTAGCATGCAGGGCAAAATGCTTAGTGGCATTTTGTCCATTTTTATGTTCTGAGTTCAAATTCCGCAGAGATTGACCATCCTTTTTCAAGACTGCAGCTCAGCATTGCTGCAGTCTAATGACTCAAAAAAGGGAAAAAGAATATATATATATATATATGTGGGATCTTTTCGGTTTGAACGGCAGTTTTTCTAGTGGTGTCATATGAAATTGTCACCCATAATTATGACCCTAGTATCGATCTATTGCATTTCAATCTGGATTAGGGTTAGGGGTGGGGGGAAGGGTATCTTTTTTTCTTCACAAATGTAAACAAACCCAATCTGTTTCTTAAACGAGGGACATATTCATACGGCACAGAATGTTTTTTTACCTTAATAGACGTCAGTGATTGGTTGAAATTGCAGAAATTGAAGAAAAAAAACAACAAATATCTTACAAACCATAGAATTTTCTCAATAAAGCCAAGAGAAAAAGATGTTTTATAAACACATTCTACCAGTATACGATGTTAAAATTTTTTTAGTTACCTAGAAATTATGTTAAAAACTTCCGTTCAAACCAAAAAGATCCTATATGTGTATGTATGTATGTATGTATGTATATGACATTTCTGTCTATAAAATTCACTTACACAGTGATTTTAGTGTGTCTGGAGCTTTAATAAGAGTGGGTCTGACCCTGAAACTAACTGGTTGGGGTGCAAACTTCTCAAACACCCAACTATGCCTTTACCTACCATGTATACCTTTCATTTTACGTTTGCTTATTACAAAAATATATTATTGAGGTACATGTTTGCACATATATACATCAATATATAGAGGGTTTGTTAGCTATTTAAGAACCATGAGAAGACTAAACTTTAACTAAATATCCTTTCTTTTTCAGCCCAAATTTGGAAGCTTTGAATCTAACACAGATGATGAAAAAGCATGAGGTTCTTATTACCAACAACAATGATTCTAAGATTGCAGCCTTCTTAAATGTTGTCAAGTCCTTCACGTTTAAGATTAGCAAAGAGCTCTTGGCCCCTAGTGGGAATGTGTCTTCTGTGGCCAAAAGAAAAAGACATTCTTAATAGTCAGACATTTTCAGAAAAGTTGAGTTTATCCAACAAGACCAGGACATCATCAAGAATCCTGGCATGTCAATGAGGGTCATTGCTAATGATCTTCATGTGTCAGAGTCAATGTTTAGATTTGTGGTGCATGAAGACATCAAGTACCAATCCTATGATATGAGAATAGGGCAGTATATATATTCATGTCCAATAAGGCCTGGGATAACCGTGTGATATAATCAAAGCACTCGCTGAACTAACTCAAGGAGCCTGGAGCCTAACATGGTGTAGTTCTTCCCAGATGAAAAGAATTTATCAAAAATCAAAAAGGGAACAAAAAAATAACAGATGGCTCTGCATCACTCTCAATGAAGTCCCCATTGTTAAGCACACTAAGTTTCCATTGTCTGCAATATCTTTGGGATCGTGAGCAATGAGGGCCACGTAATGTTCACTCACTTTTCCCCACGGGTCTTAGGGTCAATGTGGCAACCTACATTGAGACAATTGCCAAGCCCTGAATGGAGAGAGTTGCTCAGGCGAATCTGTGTATGTTCTAACAAGATTCTGCTCTCTCTCTCTCTCCCTCTCACACTGCCTTGCATGACCCAGGAGTGCATGGGCCTCATAGCTATCATGATTTAAGCCACCGCTTGAATACTACGTCAGGGATGTCGTTGAGAGGGAGACCAACAAGCATGTCCACACGACTCGTTCATGTCTGCTATTGGGAACATTATGGCCAACATGAACAAAGATCACCTGACCAATGCATTTAGTCATTTTTCAGAAGCTGTATCGAGTAAATCCTTCGTTTAATTTAAAATTAATTTTATAGGTACTTTCACACACACACACATGCATGCTTGCATCCTGGTTCATCGTAGCACAAACAATTATAAAAGTAGTAATAGTTGATTATCATTATTATTTAAAGACATATGCGTATGAATACACGTATGTGTATTTGTGTACAATTGAAAATATGTGTGCACGCATATCTTACATATGTATTTTTGTACATGATAGGTATACAGTATATATTATGTAGGAAAATTGTAAGTATCAGACAGTTTACATGCAAGAATATGTGTGGTATATTGGTATGCATTAAGTATGTGAAAACATGAAATCCTCTGTTTATACCTATAGTTTTTTTTTCATATAATATGCATGTACGTGCATAAGATATGTGCACGCATATAGCATTTTATGCATATATTTCTAATGCTATATGTATATGATTAAAAATGCTTGTAGGTATATGTGCGCTTATGAACTCGCGTTCGTTGTGAGCGCGCGTACATGCATGCGCACACGTTCGCGCACGCGGAGGTACATAGAATAGTACTGACTGAGACAAATTCTGCTCCTTGCTATAAGTTAGCATTCTAATGAAACCTGCTGAAAGAAAATTGTAGTAAAAGTCACCTGCTGATCCTATTGTACAGTTGGAAGAGTCCGGCATTATGAATGCAGTCAACATGAAGAAATCTTGACGAATTCGCAAATCCATTAACAACATGAGATTTTCTTAACAACAAAGAAGCGGTGTAGCCGGTTTTTATGTTCCTTTGTAATAAATATCCCGTTTTCTACTTTTTCTGTATCTGCTAATGTTAATTCAGCACAAAAGATATAAAGTAAATTGATTGTAATGATACTCTGCTGTCATTTCACGGTTGAATCTTTCTAAAACCATAGAAACACTCCCGCAAAAACTTGTCCTCGCAACCCACTGATAGCTGCTTCTTTTGGCAACTGCATCTTTACTGCATAACTAAAATGGTATCTCAAAGACTAGCTTTCCGGAGCCGGGAAATGTTTCAGTTTTGAGAGAGATGCTGACTTGGCCCTGACTGTATTTGTGTTTCCACTCCTGAGATTGTACTCATTTCAACATCGGAAATTTTCAGTAATAAATTGTCAAACGAGGGGTGGGGGACGACAGCAAGAACTAAATAAGGAAAACACGAGGCAAATAAGGGGATTTACTTTATTTTCCTGCAAACAAGTCGAATTTTTCAGATCAAGTTTACAGCCAAAAGTAGTAGGTCGATTTATACACCAAAATAACTTTGGAGGACCAAACCATGCAAAATGCAACAGGATTTGGAAAAATAGTGACGCTGTTTGAATGTTTACATTTCATAATTTACACTATTATACTATTTCGACTAGTATGCCGGAAAATACGGAATATGGAAGAGTCAGTATCATAAAGTTCCGAGAGGGTTGGATAGATGTTAACGGTAGAAAATCTAGAGATAGTAAGAGACATTTAGCTGAATATGGTAGAAATTTGGCTATCACAGAGAGAGCAGTATAGTCAGTAGGACAATGAGAGGCAGGATGTTCTGCGGGGCTGGAGACCATTGTAGTAATGGGAGAAGTGACAGGAAAGAGGTCTGGCCTTGAGCTAGTGATTTTAGTCTTGATAAGGGAAGAAAAACATTGTAAAGCTGACTGCAGTTTCCTTTCTTTCTTTCTTTCTTTCTTTCTTTCTTTCTACCGAAAAAATCTGTCTCTCTGGATCTTTTCGGTTTGAACGGCAGTTTTAAACATAATTTCTAGGTAACTAAAAAATTTTAAACTTCGTATACTGGTAAAATGTGTTTATAAAACATCAATTTCTCTTGGCTTTATTGAGAAAATTCTATAGTTTGTAAGATATTTGTTGTTTTTTTTCTTCAATTTCTGCAATTTCAGCAATTTCAACCAATCAATTACGTCTATTGAGGTAAAAAACATACTGTGCCGTATGAATATGTCCCTCGTTTAAGAAACAGATTGGGTTTGTTTACATTTGTGAAGAAAAAAAGATACCCTTCCCCCACCCCTAACTAACACTAACCCTAAAACAGATTGAAATGCAATAGATCGACACTAGGGTCATAATTATGGGTGACAATTTCATATGACACCGCTAGAAAAACTGCCGTTCAAACCGAAAAGATCCGTTTCTCTACATGAATTCTGTGACTGAGTCAACAACCACCGCCTGTGTCTCGTGTCCGAACTAAAATTTTCTACAGTTTTGCTTCTGTTGCCCGTATTTGATCGTCACAAGACTTAAGAGTCAATTCTCACAACTCCATTGGTTTTGTGACAATCAGTTTAGCGTGTTAATGGTGAAGCATGTCTTCAGACATTCTGTCGTTTCTAATGACAAGATATTTCAATACGACTGGAACTTCGAAGACCTACTGCAGCTTTCTGCCTTCCTATTCATTAATTTCACATTTTCCATTTTATCCACTAGTGAGAACTTGGTATATTAAGCTACATTTAATCTGGTAATCTGAGCTCCTTGCTGTTGTTAATGTATGATTAATGACCGTACTCTTTCATCTTGTCAAAATACAGCGCATAGCAGTCATCAGCGAATACATTCCATTCCTTGATGCTGATTGCAAAGTGAAAGAAACGTTCTATGCACAGCTGCACTTTATCTTTTCCAACATTTGAAAAGAAGACTAGGTCATCGTTCTGGGAATTTTAACACTAGGGCATGGCGAGATCAAAAGTTTTGGAAGGGTCCAGTTGCGAAAATGATTCTGGAAATGTCAACTCTAACTGAACTCTTTCAACGAAATGTGTTGAACATGACTTTAGAATCACCAGGCGTGGCTGTGTGGTAAGTAGCTTGCTTACCAACCACATGGTCCCGGGTTCAGTCCCATTGCGTGGCACCTTGGGCAGGTGTCTTCTACTATAACCTCGGGCCGACCAAAGCCTTGTGAGTGGATTTGGTAGACGGAAACTGAAAGAAGCCCGTCGTATACACACACACACACATATATGTATGTGTATGTGTGTGTGTGTGTGTGCGCGCGCGCGCGTTTGCATATTTGTGTATATTTGTGTTTGTGTGTTTATACCCCCACGATTGATTGGCAACTGATGTTGCGCTGTTTACATTCCCATGGATTTGCAGTTCGGCAAAATACACTGTTAGAATAAGTACTAGGCTTACAAAGAATAAATCCTGTAGTTGATTTTTTCCAGCATGGCCGCAGTCACATGACTGAAACAAGTAAAACAATAATAAAACTATGCCATTTTAATCCCGAGCAAGGCCGGGTATCTCTGCTCGTAAAAGAATAAAGGAATACCTTTTTTTTCTATCGGACAATAACTACAAGATTACTTAGCAATATTCGAGTTTTAAACATTGGCATTTGGTCGATGAAATTATTGTGAAGTTTCCTGACCCGAAAGATTTGCTCTACTGTCGTTGGAACTGTCAAGTGATGGATTTATAACGAAGACGGTTAATGAAGATAATGTTGGAATGAGATATATACAACTTGAGATTGAAACTGAATTGGTAAGCGACGTTTTATTTTCCGTTATAAAATACAATGATTGCCATACATGAATTCGCATAACAGCTTATTACAAAGATGTGTAAGAGAACTTCGTGGTTAGGCTGGACTGTTGATGTTGTAGACATAGTTGACGTACTGTTTGGTGGTGTGCAGAGGCAGTTGTTGCTCTGTTGGTCGCGTGATGTTCAGCAATGATGTAGATAGAGTTTCGGTGGAGATGAAAACGGAGACTGGCTGGTGTTAGATACATCGTTGTTGGAGACAAGTTGCGTTTGTGGTCAGTGGTGAGTGCCAAAGACCTAAAACAGTCGTGAACTGCCGTGCTTATCGGGAATAATGGGCTCCTCCAAGATGCTGGTGATTAATTTCCTGCGTAAGGAAAAATAAACTGTTGTGCAACTCAATCATCATTAAATGACATTATCCACAATACGTATATATTGTGGATGTTTTTCCAAAGGAAAAGTCGCCGACTTGGGCCGATACAACTTGGCGCCAGGGACGTCACAGACATTGCTATTAGAATGGAAAGAGTTCGAACAAATACTGCAAGGCATCCTGCCCGACCCTCTAACGGGTCCGTCATTCCACTGCCATGGTTGGTATTTTTTTTATATCGACACTGAAAAATGAAAGACAAAGTTGAGCACAAGGAGTCAGAATACCGCGTGGCATAACATCTGTAACGTGAAAGGATCTATCATCGAAGCACTGGCAGGGTGTCGAGATCCTTTCTAGTCACATACAAAAATTCTTGTAGAAAACAAACAGACGAAACTCAGGTTAAAGGTGAACAGACAACTTGGTTTATTGATTCATGGTTGTACGTTGTCTGATGGGGGAATAGACAGCCTCTGAGATACTGCTGGTGTTGGTCGTTGAGGTTGGTTGAAGTTGGTTGAAGCTGGTGTGTGGCTGTCAGAGCCAGGAAAACCGTGACCGATCGCAGTGCTGTCTTGAGCCGAAGAGAGAGATTTGAGGTTCGCGGGCTCGAGAGATGTTTTCCCGCACATGCGCATGGGGAAGACTTCCGGTGGCCACGCGGAAGTAGTCCCATTCTGCGCATGCGCGCCGAACCCTACACTGTAGCATCACTACAGGGCTCCCCTCCGAGTGCGAAGTACGGCAACCAGAATATTGTGGTGGTGCTGCAGAAAACAGAAGGCTTGCCGATCCCCCAGAAGACTTGGTACATACTATATACAATAAGAAACATTTTAAAGAAAGTTAAATGTAAATTGTTTTTGAAAGTTTCTTGGGCCAATGCACTGTTCTGCCCGATTTTGTAACATACGGTGTGCTCGGGGCACCCGTTGACGGCGAGGGTGGTGTTGTAGGAGCCGGTGAAGGTGATTGTGCAGGTGAGGGCGTTTGTGCAGGTGAAGGCGTTTGTGCAGGTGAAGGCGTTTGTGCAGGTGAAGGCGTTGTTAAAGGTGCATAGGTGGGTGTGTCAAGGTTGTCATCAAAAGATGAAGACGTCTCAAAATGTGCCTTTTTTAAACGGTCCACGGAAACGGTCTCCGAACGACCATTTATCTCAATCGTGAAAACCTTTGGTGTGCGAGAAAGCACACGAAAAGGTCCTTTATAGGGAGAAACAAGTGGGCCCTTCACAGAATCGTCCCGAACAAAAACATGCGACCAGGTGTTCATATCCGGTGGAAGATGGGACGGTGGAGATTGCTTTCTGGGAAGCATGGGCGGAAGGTTTGAAAAATATTCCCGCAGTCTGGTGACATAGGTCGCCGGATCATGGGGCGGGGAAGTGTCTGGCACCAACATCGTACCGGGCAATGCCAGTGTGGTACCATACAGCAGCTGTGCAGCAGAAAACCCCAGGTCTGCCTTGACAGCAGTCCGACAGCCGAGAAGCACAATGGGCAGAAATTCGATCCAGGACTGTGGGTCCGAAGAGGCACGAAGAGCGGCCTTGAGCTGTCTATGGAACCGCTCAACCAATCCATTAGACGCTGGATGGTAGCTTGTGGTGTGGATACCCAAAATTCGCGACAATTCGCGAAATAGCGAGGCCTCAAACTGTCGTCCACGATCAGTTGTCAATCGGGACGGGACTCCGAAGCGAGAAATCCAGTTTGAAACGAAAGCTCGCGCAACAGTCTCAGCAGAAATGTCTGCTATCGGAATGGCTTCTGGCCAGCGGGAGAAACGATCGACACAAGTTAATAGATAAGAGAACCCGCGACTCACAGGCCATGGTCCAACCAGATCGATGTGGACATGGCGAAAACGGGCCTCCGTGGGGGGAAATTGTCCAAGCGGGGCACGAACGTGCCGTTGAATCTTGGATCGTTGACACTTGGAGCAGGTGCGTGTCCAACAAGTAATTGTGCGACGCATATTCGGCCAGAAAAACCGAGCAGTGATTAGTTTGAGGGTGGCAGCGATGCCAGGATGTGATAAGGAGTGCAGTGCTTCAAACACTGAGCGTTGATGGGTCTCAGGCACCAGTGGCCTGGGAGATCCAGTTGAAGTGTCACAAAGAATGGTGCCTTCGGCTGACGGAAGCGGAAGGTAGGAAAACTGGCAACAGGAGAACTTGGGAGAAGTTAAATCTAACGACGCCAAAGGTGGCTGCTCCTGCGATATGGCAGCTAAGTCGATAGCAGCAGGAGACGAAAGGGCGCAAACTGGAAGGCGAGAGAGAGCGTCAGCAGGAACGTTCTCTTTTCCAGGTATGTGTCGAATGTTGCTAGTAAATTGAGAGATAAAATCCAGGTGCCGAAAAGCACGGGGTGAGAGTTTGTCCGTTTTTGAAAACAGGGCAAACGTAAGGGGCTTGTGATCCGTATAGATCACAAAATCTCGCCCTTCAAGTTGATGCTGGAAATGACGAACCGACAGGTAGATCGCTAGGAGCTCACGATCAAAGGTGCTGTATCGTCGTTCAGCTGGTTGCAGTTGACGGGAAAAGAAGGCTAGAGGTCGAACATGGCCATCCACTGTGTGTTGTAACACAGCGCCAATCGCAGTGTCCGATGCGTCCACAGTCAAAGAGAGAGAAGCACCAGGAACTGGATGTGCAAGCAAAGAAACAGAAGCCAGCTCCTTCTTAATGGACTCAAAGGCTGTCACTGCCTCAACAGAGAGGGTGACTTGACTGTCCTTTCTAGGAGAGTCCTTTAACAGCCTGGTGAGAGGTAGCAGCTTATCTGCACAACCGGGAATGAAGCGTCGGTAGAAATTGACCATCCCTAGATAATGCCTGAGCTGGCGCAAGGAAGTGGGGGGTGCGATGCGTTGAATGGCATCGACTTTTGACGAGAGGGGGCTGATTCCAGTCGAATCAATATGATGCCCTAGAAAATCTAGGGAAGAGCGTCCGAAAACACACTTGTCGGGGTTTATGCGTATGCTATACGCGCGAAGACGCTGGAAGAGTTGAGAAAGGTGCCGGAGATGATTTTCTCGTGTGTCGCTCGCAATGAGTATGTCATCGACATAGGCAAACACAAAATCAAGACCGCGGACAACCTCATCAATGAAACGCTGGAAGGTGCTAGTAGCATTCCGCAAACCGAAACTCATGTACAAAAACTCAAAACACCCAAACGGGGTAGTGATTGCAGTTTTTGGAACGTCGGCTGGGTTGACCGGTATTTGGTGGTAAGCGCGTATCAGATCGACCTTCGAAAAAATGGTACAACCATGGAGATTTGCTGTAAAGTCCTGGAGATTTCTAATCGGATAGCGATCGGCTATTGTGACGGCATTGAGGCGTCGATAGTCTCCAACCGGGCGAAAATCAGACTCGCCCTTTCGCGCCAAATGAAGGGAATGCCCATGGGCTGGTGGAGGGGCGTATAAGGCCAAGTTGAAGCATGTGCTCAAACTCGGCTCTGGCCGTTTTAAGTCGGTCTGGCGCTAGGCGCCGGGGGCGTGAGAATACAGGTGGCCCATTGGTGGTGATGAAATGGAGGGTCGAGTGGGTGGGATTTTCCGGTTTAAAGGCAATGTCCACTAGCTCCGGAAATGAAACCAAAAGAGAGTGAAAAGGGTCTCCAGAGGTGGCAACAAAGAATGTCGGGCTAAGGACCGCAGTGGTGGAACTCCCAGTCGGTGTAGAGAGCGACGTCGTGCTATCAAGAAGCCTCCGACGCCTGACATCCACCAATAGGTTAAACCTATCCAGGAAATCAGCGCCGAGAATAGGATGCGGGATGTCAGCGATGACGAAAACCCATCGAAAGTCTCGACGAAGGTTGAGGTTGAGGCGCAGCGAAATCTGACCGTAAGTGGTTATGGGAGACGAGTCAATAGCATGCAAGACAATCGAAGAGCGCTTCGGCTTGTCTGCAGCCAGACGAAGGGGCCAGATGCTGCAACAGGAGCCGGTGTCTACCATGAAGAATTTCTCCGACACCAGATCTTTTACAAAAACTGCACGATTTTTGGGAATGGCGATGGAAGAAGGTGACGTGCTCACCTCCTCCGGACTTAGTTTTCCGAGGGCTTGAAAATGCACGGCTGGGTACACCGATCTGCCCTTTTGGTAGAGCGACTACGACTGCGTTGTCGGCGCTCGATCGCACGGGATAGATCGTCGATTCGCCGCGTGAGCGCATCAATCCGCTCGGTTAGTGAAATTTGCGCAGGGCCCCCTATACATGCACAGAGGCCTCGCGATGGAGATGGATTCGGAAATTCCAGTATTCCATCGGCCATCGTGGCAATCTGAATATTGCTCTCCCCCGAACGTGTGTTGCGGCGGAGGATTTCTGCTTTCACAGACGCGTATGTGGCATCCGGTGGGGACTTATTATTAGATCCCTGATCGATGCGGCGAGTCGGGGATGTAAGCCGGAATATAGCAGGTGCAACTGCTGCTGTGGAGAAATGGCATGTGCATCAAAATACCACTCCACTTGGGCAAACCACAGGCCCATATCCCCCGTAAATGAAGGCAAACCTGAAGCCATGCCTTTGTCGGAAGGAATCTGTGAGAAGGGGGCAGAAGGTATGGTCTAGAAGTGGAGAGAGAACACGTGGAACCGAGAAGGCAATTGAAAATTGTGTTTGTGTGTGCACCTCGTGGGTAGCAAAAAAAGGAATAAGTGTGTACAAGGAAAACAAAATACAGAAAAGGAAAAAAAAAATGAATGTGTGTGTGTTTTCTTTCTCTTTTTTTTTTTTGTACTGTGTGCGATGAATAAGGTTATTTGACCCACCTCGCCGTGCTGAAAAGGAGAAAATAGGAAAATAAATGTGAATTTCCGCGCTCTTCGGCCCCAAAAAAAACCTGTTCGCTGTGTCTTTTTCTATCCTGTTCTTTTTCTCAACTAGGGGTCACCAATTGTAACGTGAAAGGATCTATCATCGAAGCACTGGCAGGGTGTCGAGATCCTTTCTAGTCACATACAAAAATTCTTGTAGAAAACAAACAGACGAAACTCAGGTTAAAGGTGAACAGACAACTTGGTTTATTGATTCATGGTTGTACGTTGTCTGATGGGGGAATAGACAGCCTCTGAGATACTGCTGGTGTTGGTCGTTGAGGTTGGTTGAAGTTGGTTGAAGCTGGTGTGTGGCTGTCAGAGCCAGGAAAACCGTGACCGATCGCAGTGCTGTCTTGAGCCGAAGAGAGAGATTTGAGGTTCGCGGGCTCGAGAGATGTTTTCCCGCACATGCGCATGGGGAACTTCCGGTGGCCACGCGGAAGTAGTCCCATTCTGCGCATGCGCGCCGAACCCTACACTGTAGCATCACTACACATCTAACGCTTTAATGACATTTTGTCGCTTTGTATACTGAATTCAATACATAAATTTGCATATATTTGCATTTTGATAATGATCAAGCGAAACCAGTAGAATTTTTTATTTGTTTATTATAGTTTTAGTCAAACGTACTAATTAAAAAAATTTTTTATTAATAACTATCCTTCAAGATAGTGGTGGTGCAGTTAAGAAGCTCGCTTTGCAACTACGTAGTATCGGGTTCAGTCCCACTTCGTAGAACCATAGGTAAGTGTCTTCTACCATAGCCCTGGAATATATGTGGAAGCCTGTTGTGTGTGTGTGTGTGTGTATGAATGTGTGTGTGTCTGTGTTTATCTCCCACCACCGCTTGACAACTGGTATTGTTTTGATTTCGTCCTCTTAACTTAGCGGTTTGACAGACCGACCAAATAAATACCAAACTTAAAAATAAGTACTAGGGTAGATTTGTTTGACTAAACCGTTCAAGGCCAAGCATGGCCGCAGTCCAATCACTGAAACAAGTAAAATAAAAGACAGAAAGTTATATAACTAATAAAAGCAACATTTTACATTTTTCCTAGAAATAATTTCGAAATATTATTTACTCGATCTCTTTTCACCTATTATCGTATCTGTGGTACTATATCGTATTTGCCTATGAGTAAAATTATATTACATTATTGAAATATTATCCAATATTTCTGGAAATTAGAAATCCGGGCGAAATGCTTAGTGGCATTTCATCAGTCTTTACGTTCTGAGTTCAAATTCCGCTTTACCTTTCATCTTTTCGGAGTCGATTTAATTGATTTAGCCCCTTTCCCAAATCTCTTGGCCTTATGCCAAAATTTGGAACCAATATTTTCAGGAAATATTTCATGTAAATGGATTAATATTGGTCCTTTAACTTTTTCTGTAAGTGAAAAGTTTCTACTTTCAAATATAATTTCTGAAGCATGACACAAAATGGAGGTAAGAACGAATGCATATTGTACAAATATATTCGGTTTGGCACACTTAACGACAAATTGCCTTAAATCATTATCTTTTTAGTAATGTGGCCCACCTGATGATGAGTCGTGCCTCGAGTAGCCAGCTTTTCAAAGAAAGGTTGCCCATGCCTGATATAGCTCATTGTTGAAGTCTGCATCCTGATAGATAGATCGTTGGGGGAAAATGCTTTCGAGCATTTTTTCTTCCGGTTATGTTCAAATCCCGTCCAAGTCCAACTATAAACATTTTTGTAAGTTTCTTTTATTGATTTTTATGTTATTAATAAAATTTCTTGAACGTGGTTGAAAAGGGATGTAGGTGCTATTGTAAGCACTGGCTTCCTTGCTTCCCTGAGATCACGCCCCTGGTACGAACATTATATATATCCGATGGGTAAATTGTCGCATTTTATACTTCTAACTTCGCGCATGCACATTGTTTTTGATTTTGTCAACTACACAGTAGAGTAGGGTCAGTTGGGTGCTGTCTGTGAGAATGCCAAGCAGTACAGCATGTCGTTTCCAGATTTCTGACAGAGTGAATTGCGTCATGGTGCTGTCTTTCTCACAGACAGCACCATGACGCAATTCACTCTGTCAGAAATCTGGAAACGACATGCTGTACTGCTTGGCATTCGCACTGGGAGCGCCAATACGAACATTTCAGAGTGTTTTGGTGTCAATCTGAGGACAGTGCAGAGGATTCGAAAACAGTTGGATGGTACAGCAGCTCGGAAAACACATAAGAAAAGAACTCCTGAATTTGTTGGTGAGATCCAGGCCATGATTGATAACGATCCCTCGAAGTCAATCAGGTCCATCACCAGGGACACGGGAGTGTCTGAGTTTCTTATCAGGCAGGTCGTGCATGAAGACATTTGGTATTCCTCATACAAGATGAGAAAGGGCCAATTTTTAGCCCAAGCCATCAAAGACAAGAGGAAAGACCGCGCTCCGAAGCTTTTGAACAAACTAAAGCATCCCCTCCAACCGAACATGCTTTGGTTTTTCTCAGACGAGAAAAGTTTCTGCCAGGATCAGATGGTGAACACATACAACAACCGTAGCTAGCCGTGTCCCCAAAACATGTACCAAGAGTGATAAAAATCAAACATCCAGTCAACATCATGGTGTTTGGTGTGATAACTAGTGATGGCGACGTTATGCCTCCATTCATAATTCCACACAGCCTCAGATTCAACAGGGAGGCCTACATCAAGTGCCTGGAAGAGGTAGTGCTGCATTGGGTCAAGAGAGTGGCTGCTGGAAGACCCTATGTCTGGCAACAGGACTCTGTCATGGCTGTCAGACAATTTCTGCGACCACATCACCCCTAACACCTGGCCACATAACTCCCCAGACTGCAACCCCCTTGATTATCATGTGTGGGGCATAGTTGCGTGAGAGACCAACAAAACTCCATGTAACACCAAAGATGAACTGAAGGCAAGGATTATGGCAGCATTCATCAACTGGAACAAGAAGATCGTCCAGAAGAGTTGCAGAAGATTCCGAAGTCGTCTGGAGGTCATGGTTGAAGCCAATGGAAAATTTATTGAATAAATTTACTCTTTAGTATTTCAAGATATTTTTCATAATTTAGGTAAATATATCTGTTAAAAGAGACATCAATGTTATTTTCATTTTTGCGGAATTTAGACGACAATTTATTCATCGCAGCCTGTATATCGTCAATAGTTCATATATCCGAAAAAGAAGCACACTCTAAAGCAGTGTCTGCCAAACTTTTTTACCTTACGACACACTGGGCAAAGAGAAATTATGTCGCGGCACACCAAATAAAAATCCCGACAAAATTGAATATACTTTATTAGTATGAATAAAAACAAATAGTAACAATAAAATAGCATTATTTTATGAACATATAATATATATGTAAATGTATATATGTATGTATATATAGGTATTATAACAAAATAATAATGTTTTTAGTGAGGAGGATGCAACTAATTTTGTCAAAACTCGGCTCTAAATTAGATCAACAAATACGTAACTCCTCATCTACCATCTGTAATCGTTTCCGTTTCTTCTTGACTTCATTTCCATAAGCGCAGAGATACTTAATTCGAAAAGATACGATGATCCAAAGGACAACAGAGATTTAAACGGCTGTAGTAGCTAACCGAGGATATTGGCTCCAAAGCGAAATCCAGAATTCTGATAATTCTTATTTCTTTATTGCCCACAAGGAGCTAAACATAGAGGGGACAAACAAGGACAGACAAACGGATTAAGTTGATTATATCGACCCCAGTGCGTAACTGGTACTTAATTTATCGACCCCGAAAGGATGAAAGGAAAAGTCGACCTCGGCGGAATTTGAACTCAGAACGAAGCGGCAGACGAAATACCGCAAAGCATTTCGCCCGGCGTGCTAACGTTTCTGCCAGCTCGCCGCCTTCTGATAATTCTAACACAGAATATGAGGCTTTGTGCACAGGATCGTTTTTCAAGTCTATTAAAATTTTCTTCTGTTAATGTTAATGGCAGGTGTGTACTGTTGCATCTTGCAAAAGGATTGATGACCCACTCGTACATTTCATAATCAAGTGATGGAAAATACTTAGAAAATTATAGAGAAAGGTTTTCTATCTTCTGCACTTCTGACAAAATTTTAGATTTGTTTGGAAAAGCCTCTGCGCCTAGGAAGTAATCAATCTGCGAATTTTTAACTTCCCTTATCCACAATTCTAACTTGTCGGTGAAAAACTTTAATTTGCCTGTAATTGTAATAATATTTTCGTTCACTCCTAGCAGACTCAAAATTAAAACGTTCAACTTCTCAAAAAGATATTTGAGGAAAACTACTTCCAGCCGCAAATCATCATTGTTAAGAAGTTCAAATCCAGAATTTTCAGCATCGAAGAAACATATTTCAGTTCGCAAAGAGATATATCGAGAGAGCACTTTTTTCTTTCGAGAGCCATCGCTCTTCAGTATGAAGCAGTAAACACTTAAAATCAGAATCCATAGTTTCAAACAGGGAATCAAAAACTCTGCACCGTAGGGAATGCGATTTTATGTAATTCATCACTTTAACAACGTTGTCCATCGTCTTCAGGAGACCAGCAGGTAGAGATTTGGACACCAAAACTTCGCGGTGAATTATGCTATGTACAATTTTAACTTGTGAATTTTTTTGTAATACATGAGCGACGAAGCCTTTTTTTCGACCCTGCATGGAAGAAGCGCCATCAATGCAAACACCAATACAAGTTTACCACTGCATCCCTCTCAATACGACATTTTGGTTTACCAGGTTAAAGACATCTCCTGTCATTCTTTCCTTAAAAAAAAAAAAACTGACTTATGATTTTACCACCTCTGATGATTCGCAGAAATGACATTAGTTGAGTTTTATCTGTACTTTTATCGATTTGTAAGGTCCACAAGTTTTCGAATTCATTTTTTGCTTCAGTGAAATGTTCCCGGAGCTCAACATCAACGTCTTGTGAAATGACTTGAATTTTACGAGAAATTGTGTGAACAGGCAAAAGATTTGTTTGTTGGCTTCATCACTAATCATTGTAACAACGGCGATCTCCAAGGCTGTAGAATAATGTTTTCAGCATCAGAATGTGACTTTTTTCTTCTTTGCCAAAAGCTGGACACTTTTGTAACTAATGATTTGAGCTTTTTCGGGAATTGATAGAAATTTCTTCGGCCTTCTTGATTGAATTTTAAAATTATTTCTTAGCATCTGAAAGTATTTTTTTGGTTTGCCTTATGTTACGGATGATTTGTTATTAAATGACGTTGAAGTTTACTGGGAACCATCACTTCATTTGAGAGTGTTGTTAAACAAATCGTACAAAAAGAAACCGGATAATATAAAGCCATATTGGATTTAATTTTCAATATATTTTCGTTTTGGTGAAGTGGACTTTATATTCTAGTATTCGTCTTGTTTGCTATGACTCTCTTTTTCATTTTCTGAGGTCTCAATAAAAATTTGTCCATGTTTCAATCTAAAACTAAAAATCGATTAAAATTAACATAAAATGATTTATGTAAATCTATATATATAAAACTGAGAATGTGTGTCTGTCTGTCTGTGTGAATCCCTAAAACTTGAGAACTACACAATCAATTTCATTCAAATTTTACACATGCCTTACTTAGTAGTGTCATGGGCAAAAAATTCTAACTTCTTGCCTAGGGCGAGCCCACAGCAATATCATATCTTCTCCACTATTTCAGTATTACGTGTTAAAAGTGAAACAAAAACATCTCTCTATTGTAATGTCAGATACTTTCACTTTAATACTGAAACTATAAAAGTCAAACTATTATATAAGAGGGATGAACCATTAACAGTGGACATCCATTTTGCTAGAAGATCCGCTATGGTCTTATATGCTACACCACTGGTTTTCAATTCATATTAATCAAATTAATATTCAATTTCTCACCCTTATTTTAAATTTAAATTTAAAGCCAGGACCATGTGTTTTGGAACGAAGTTTGTTACCACACAGCCACACCTGCACCTATGTATGTGTGTGTGTGTGTGTATGTGTGTATAGCTGTATATGTATACATTTATTTCTATACATATAGATGTATATGTATACATGTATATGTGTAGATGTATATATATATATATATATAGATGTACATGAAATATGTACACATATATATTCACATATATACACCCATACATGCATACACACACACACACATACATAGGTGCAGGTGTGGCTGTATGGTAACAAACTTCGTTCCAAAACACATGGTCCTGGGTTCAGTCCCACTGTGTGGTGACTTAGCATGTGTCTTCTGCTATAGCCTCAGACCAACCAAAGCCTTGTCAGCGGATTTTGTTGACAGGAACTGAAAGAAATCAATCGTATATATATGTATATATATATGTAAGTCTGTGTGTGTATCTTTGTGTTTCTCCCTCATCACTGCCTCACAACTGGTGTTCGTTTATTTACATCCCCATAACTTACTGGTTTCACAAGAAGAAACTGATAGAATAAGTACCAGGCTTATCAAAATAAAAAAAATCCCACTAGGTAGTATCTCATATTTTTGTTTGCAGTAACAATTTATCTTTGTGTGTGTGTATACATACATACATACATACATACATACATACATACATACATATATACATACATACATATATATATATGGATTTCGTAGACAGAAACTTAAAGAAATCAATCGTATATATATATATATATATATATATATATAATATATATATATATTATATATATATATATCTATATATATATATATATATATATATATATATGTGTGTGTGTATATATTTAAGTGTATGTGTGTAGCTTTGTTTCTGTGTTTCACCCTCATCACTGCTTCACAACTGCTGTTCGTTTATTTACATCCCCATAATTTACTGGTTTCACAAGAAGAAACTAATAGAATAAGTACCAAGCTTATCAACATAAAAAAAGCACTACGCTGTGTCTCATATTTTTGTTTGCCCACTCAATTGTATCTATCAATTTATCTTTGTGTGTGTATATATATATATATATATATAATACACACACACACACACACATATATATATATGCATGTATGTATATGTGTACATTCATATTTATTATATCAAAGACAATGTCTTTATGTGTTCGTGTATTACTTATACATTCAAAAACTGCTGCACCGATCATAATGAAATTTCGAACACAAAATCCAAGCCTAGGGAGAAGGGTAATGCTGTGTGTTTCATACAATTTCATGGACCAAAATTACTGAATAGATCCTTATGATATTTGAAACTTAGATTCAATGCATAAGGGCGGGTATAATGCAATATGTTTGGTTTTAATTTCAGATGGCTTAAAAGGGGCAGAACCCCCCATGAAAATTCATAAATTTTCGATGTTGATGAAATTTCAATCATGGGTAATTGACACACATCATAAAGTATTCTCAAAGTTTCCACTTCACATGAGGATACTAAGACACCCTAATGGGGGCCTTAACTCCCAAATTTTAGTAATTTCTCTTATGATCCAAAACTAAGTCAAAAGTACTGAATGGATCTTTACGAAATTTGGAAATTATATTCTATGCATAAGGGCCACAACCCCTATGACAATTTATATATTTTGCTGTTGAAGAAATTTTAACCATAGATATTAGATACAGATGAAGTAATATTTATAAAATTTCATCTTCTTACAAGTTAGAAAGACCCCTTCATGGGGACTTAACACCCACAATTTTGTCATTTTATCTAAGCAAAGACGAATAGTTGTACTCTTGGAAGCTGTGGGGTCATCCGAGCATAGAAGATGCGCATTATTTGTAATTCAATGGTACAACAGTGTAAGAGTTTACTTTGACATACACTTAGATTGTGATTTCTGCAATGTGTTGCATAAATTGTCAAGTAAATGAGAGGCATCTTTGCCTCCACTGATTCAGTTGCAAAGTGTTGAGTAAAGTTATTTGATTGCAGATCTCCTTTCAGTCTTTTTATTATCACTGGATCACACATAGTCCCCAGATGGTAACATTGATTTCATGGCGTTCCCAGATGAGTGACTGGTTATTCAAAGATATTTATAGATTGTATATTTATTCTGTCCAGTTACGTATCAGTATAGTGGTAATTTGCAAACTCCAACTTTCATTTCGCCTTAGCCCTCACGTCACACAGTTGTTAATGTTTATTTCAGTTGGGTCACGCCCTTCCAATTGCTATAGATTCGTAATGCATCTTACGGCTGTGCCTGTCACCTGGATGGTGAGGAATACTACATTGGGAGTGGTAACGACTAGGGTACTGTAGCTGACTGCTTATTGTGATCATTCGTCCTTTGGTTTCCTGTAGCTTTGCTCTCTTTTACAAACCCAGTGAACATATATTTTCTATTTCAAAGAAATTCAAACAATAGATATAAGACCCAAGTTAAAAAGATTCTCAGTAATTCAACTTCTCTGGTTGACATTAAGATGCCCACCCCCAACTCTCACATTTTAGAGCTCCATGACCTCCATATTTCAGGAGCAAAATCCTTTTAACAGGTTCTATAAGACTGGAATTTTGGAATATGCGCATAAAAATCAGCAGTATGGGATACATGTGGCACGATTACAATTTTGCTTGGGTGTGTAAAGAGGGAAATAACCCTCATCTGCAATTTTGATGAAATTCGAAACATAGGTATTCCAGTTCATTACAGAAAATATAACAGAAAAGTCAAATTCTTCAACTGTATGTAACTCGGACAACGCCGGGTAACTCTGCTAGTTATAAATTTAAAAAAAATTAAAAACTACTAAGACTACTAAACAATTTACTTACAAACAATCCCGGTTTAAAAGCTGAAATGTAATACATTCTTTTCCACTCTATGCACAAAGCCCCAAATTTTGGGGGATAGGGCCATTCGATTAGATCGAATTCAGTACGCAACTGGTACTTAATTTATCGACCCCGAAAGGATGAAAGGCAAAGTCGACCTCGGCTGAATTTGAACTCAGAACGAAACGGCAGACGAAACACCGGTAAGCATTTTGCTAACGTTTCTGCCAATTCGCCGCCTTAGAAATGTAATAGACTTATTTCTTTATTGCCCACCGTGGGGCTAAACATAGAAGGGACAAACAAGGACAGACAAAGGAACTAAGTCGATTACATCGAGCCCAGTGCGTAACAGGTACTTATTTAATCGACCTCGAATGGATGAAAGGCTAAGTCGACCTCGGCGGAATTTGAACTCAGAACGCAGTGGCAGACGAAATACCTATTTCTTTACTACCCACAAGGGGCTAAACACAGAGAGGACAAAGAAGGACAGACATAGGTATTAAGTCGATTACATCGACCTCAGTGCGTAACTGGTACTTAATTTATCGACCCCGAAAGGATGAAAGGCAAAGTCGACCTCGGTAGAATTTGAACTCACAACGTAACGCAGACGAAATACCGCTAAGCATTTCGCCCGGCGCGCTAACGTTTCTGCCAGCTCGCCGCCTTATAAATGTTATATATTGTAGTAAAACTGTTATTCGTCGTGTAACTTTAATTAATTCATATTTACCGTATTTTACTATTTATATAAGTAATTTATATTAACGCTCGAACTTTGCGAAAGTTTTTGGATCGTTGTTACCGGAAAATCCCGAAATAATATTTTTCGCGGCACTCCAAGAATTTCTCGCGGCTCACAGTTTGGCAGACACTGTTCTAAGAGCAGTAATATATTTTTTAGGAAGTCGTCTATACTGCTAAGCGCTTTATAGGTGCGGAACCAATGGTCACTCTATGACTGGCAATGGCGTGGCTGTGTGGCAAGAAGGTTGCTT
This sequence comes from Octopus sinensis, assembly GCF_006345805.1. Lineage (NCBI taxonomy): Eukaryota > Metazoa > Mollusca > Cephalopoda > Octopoda > Octopodidae > Octopus > Octopus sinensis. Next base: position 29,886,438 of record NC_043010.1, read on the forward strand.
CCCAACCACATGGTCCCGGGTTCAGTCCCACGGCAGGATACCTTGAGAAAGTGTCTTCTACTATAGCCTCGAGCCAACCAAAGCTTTGTGAGTGGAAAGAAGCCCGTCGTATATATAGTAGGCTTAGAGTTGTATATTTTATTTTTTTCATTTTAAAAACATTGTACAATTTTAGTCCCGTAAATGCTCATAATGTTTGCCCTGAACATTGACATGCTTCACTGTCCTGTAAAAATAAAAATATACAACTGTTAGCCTACTTTTGCATCACCCTGTATATATATACTAGCAGTATCGCCCGGCGTTGCTCGGGTTTGTAAGGGAAATAACTATAAAGCATTTTTAGAGAGTTATAGCCAAAAAATAGCCAAAAAATGGGGGAAAAAATGATGGTAAATTTTTTTGATAGTTAAAAAGGTCGAGTTGCGTCCCCTAGACCATCTGTGGTTTGTGTTTCTGATTGTCGACCCCATGTCGAATTATCGATCTTTTTCAGAACTGGGGGAGCTTTTCAAAATTTTCGCTGCGTTAGTTTTGAATTATGACATTGGGCTATGTGTGTGTCAAGTTTCATCAGAATCGGTTGAAAGCCGTGGTCAGAGTGAGGGTACAAGCAAACAGACACACAGAAACACACACAGACAAACTGCCGTTTATATATATAATATATATATATAATATATATATATATATATATATATATATATATATATATATATATATATATATTTATGTGTGTGTGTGTGTGTGTGTGTGTCTTTGTGCGTGTGTTTGTCTCCGCAACCATCGCTTGACAACTGATGTTGTGTTTGCGTCCCCGTAACTTAGCGGTTCAGCAAAAGAACCGATAGAATAAGTACTAAGGCTTACAAAGAATAAGTCCTGGAGTCGATTGTTTCAGCTAAAAACATTTCAAGGCGGTGCTCCAACATGGCCGCAGTCAAATTGACGGAAAAAGAAAAAGGATATATTTGTGCGTGTGTATGTGTGTGTGTGTGTGTGTGTGTGTATACGTGAACGCGCATGGTTTACGGCTCACAATCGTTAGGTCGTGAGTTCAATTCTCAGCGGTGCGTTGTGTCCTTGAGCAAGACAATTTATTTCATGTTGCTCCAGTCCACTCGGCTGGCAAAAACGAGTAGTACCTGTATTTCAAAGGGCCAACCTTGACCCATTCTGTCATGCTGGAACCTCCCTGAGAGCTATGTTAAGGGTACACGTGTCTGTGAAATGTTCAGCTGCTTTCACGTTAATTTTACGAGCAGGTTGTTCCGTTATATATATATATATATATATATATATATATAGAAAATAATAAAAAGTGAAAAAACTACAGAAGGCTTGTTTTAAAAGGTTAAAAAATATATTTGAGTCATTATATCAGAAGAATGTTATAAAATTTTTTCATACAGTGACATAGTTTTTGAAGAAATTACCGGTTTCGTGTTAACTTTTCAAATTTCTCAAAACATCGTGTTATGTCTTCGTTATGAAGTGTAAAAAGAGTTCCGGTAATTTCTTCAAAAACTATGTCACTGTATGAAAAAATTTTATAACATTCTTCTGACATAATGACTCAAATATATTTTTTAACCTTTTAAAACAAGCCTTCTGTAGTTTTTTCACTTTTTACTATTTTCTATATATTCAACCACGTGCTTTCACACACCAACTTTCTCACCTATGTATATATATATATATTATATATATATATATATAATATATATATATATATATATATATATATATATATATATATATATATATATATATATTAATTAATAAGGGTGAGAGAATTAGATACTAATTTAATAGTATATCTATTCAACACCAAGTGGCCTAGTGCTCCGAGAAACCTGGATTATTATAATATTTTATAACATATTATAATATTTTTACAAAATAAATATAAGAGAGTGGTCACTATATGGCTCACTCTAGCACCAGTTAATCCAAAAGGTTTCAACCACGAAAATACATGTTTCCCATGAAAGTCAGTACGATTGTTAGCTCACACGGACAGGGCAAATAAAAAATAACAAAAATACAGATTATTTTGGGACAATTGTTTCGCTATTAATGAATTAAATGTAATTTTACTTACAAAAAAAAAATCCATTTGTAGCTCGTCAGCCAAAACTATCTGGATGAAATCCACTCAATCACACGCCAGATTTTACCATAACGATAAATACGCGTGTGGTTCAATTGATTACATCCGACGTTATAATTCAAATGCCCCAACTAACAGCGCGCCAAACTTTCACGGAAAACAAATACAGCATTTAGAAATAAATGCAGCATAATTATAATTAATTAATAAGGGTGAGAGAATTAGATACTAATTTAATAGTATATCTATTCAACACCAAGTGGCCTAGTGCTCCGAGAAACCTGGATTATTATAATATTTTATAACATATTATAATATTTTTACAAAATAAATATAAGAGAGTGGTCACTATATGGCTGACGAGCTACAAATGGATTTTTTTTTTGTAAGTAAAATTACATTTAATTCATTAATAGCGAAACAATTGTCCCAAAATAATCTGTATTTTTGTTATTTTTTATTTGCCCTGTCCGTGTGAGCTAACAATCGTACTGACTTTCATGGGAAACATGTATTTTCGTGGTTGAAACCTTTTGGATTAACTGGTGCTAGAGTGAGCCATATAGTGACCACTCTCTTATATTTATTTTATATATATATATATATATATATATATATATATATATGTACACTTTTTTATGTACATTCCTTTATGTACACTGATTTGTTCTGCTTTTTATATTTAACCCTACAGTCTCTTATGTGGTGGTTTAATAAAGTATGTGATTGAGTATTATCTGGTAATTGATATTTGATTTAGATGTATTTCTCCATTTTCTTATCTTGTATATTTTTATATATATTCTTTACTTGGACTGTACCGGCAGACTTCAAAGGGATGTCAAACATCCAAGTCTGCCGGTACAGTCCAGTAAAGAATATATATAAAAATATACAAGATAAGAAAATGGAGAAATACATCTAAATCAAATATCAATTACCAGATAATACTCAATCACATACTTTATTAAACCACCACATAAGAGACTGTAGGGTTAAATATAAAAAGCAGAACAAATCAGTGTACATAAAGGAATGTACATAAAAAAGTGTACATAAAAGAGTAATCTTGTATAGTAATTAGAATATATATAAAAAAGAATATATATACAAGTAAATATAAATATAAGTATACATTAGATCTTACAGCTGTTTCGGCCCTCAATTTGTATATAAAAATATATATATATTCAGTATTTGCAAAAACAGTAACTGAAATATAAAGAAAGGAAAAAAAATTCTAAGTGTAGACGAACTTTAATTCAATTCAAATCCAAGTTGGTACAGAATATACATTCTTCAAATTGTTTCGGAGTCTAATTAATTCCAAAGACAAAAACGAACAATTCTTCATGAAATGAAAATTAGATTCCTCATCAGGAATTACATACTGGTATGAGTGATTACGACCAACAAAAATATATAAATACCTTTCGTAGCCCAGACGTGAACAAATAAATGAAAGATAACAAGAACGCCAGAAGGTTTAGTCGAACAAATCGACTCAAGTACTTATTTGTAAGCCTTGTACCTATTATATTGGTCTCTTTTGCTGGCTGCTAACTTAAGGGGACGTAAACAAACTAACACTGGTTGCCAATGGGTGATGGGAGACACACATACACACACACACGCACACGATGGGCATCCACCAAGTTGCAGTATACCAAATTCATTCACAAGACATCGGTGTGTTTGGAGCTATAGTAGAAGATGCCGCGCTGTGGGACTGAACTCGAAACAGCATGGCTGTTAACCACGCAGCCATTATGTCTCTCTTTTCTCTTTTACTTGTTTCAGTCATTTGACTGCGGCCATGCTGGAGCACCGCCTTTAATCGAGCAACTCGAGCCCGGGACTTATTCTTTTCTAAGCCCAGTACTTATTCTATCGGTCTCTTTTGCTGAACCGCTATGTAACGGGGACATAAACACACCAGCATCGGTTGTCAAGCAATGCTAGGGGGGACAAACACAGACACACAAACACACACACGCATACATATATATATATATATATATATACATATATACGACGGGCTTCTTTCAGTTTCCGTCTACCAAAGCCACTCATAAGGCTTTGGTCGGCCCGAGGCTATAGTAGAAGACACTTGCCCAAAGTCCCACGCAGTGGGACTGAACGCGGAACCATGTGGCTGGTAAACAAGCTACTTACCACACAGCCACTCCTGCGCCATTATGTGTGTGTTTCTATGAGAAAACTAGTTTTATTTATTATTTTTTTTCACACCTGAGCAGGAAAGATAATTATGGGAATTAATCAAAGCAGTGGCACAACCAGTCATGGCTGGTTGCCCAGTAATTAGCTACTGTAACATTAGATGAATCATTCATGTGACCGACACCATGAGGAGTGACTCTCTACAGTTACAGACTTCATAGATAACTACTTCCTCTCTCTCTCTCTCTCTCTCTCTCTCTCTCTCTCTCTCTCTCTCTCTCTCTCTCTCTCTCAGACACACATACACGCAAGCGCGCGCATACGCACAGTCTCTGTCTCTCTTTCTCCCCAACACACATTCTTTTCCTTTCTCACACATGTATCTGTGTCTGCATCTGTGTGCGCATGTGTGGTGTTGAGTGGTCATGACGTGTGTGTTCTGTATGTATGTCATATGCATAGTGTGTGTGTATGTGGTTTGGAAAGTGGCGGGATGAAATCTGTGCTGTTAGTGATGTGTACGGATGTGATGTAGCGTGTGATGTTTAGCCCCAGGTCAATCCAGATCCTGCTGACGTCTGATCAAAGGCATTCCAGCCATGACAATTCCATTTCATTTTCATCCATATAGTATTGAGTTCTACATAACTCAGTGTATCTTCCCCTTAATATGAGAATCGAGGGTGATTTGAGGGAGTTTTGGCTGATATTTCTTGTAGGCCGAACAACCACATAAAGGTTTACATGTTGGCTCGTAGTGTTATTGGTGGAGGTGTTGGTGTTGGTGGTGGTAGTGGTAGTGGTGGTGGGAGTGATTGTGGCGGTAGCGGATGTATGGTTATATAGTGACTGTAATGTTGATAGTGGCGGTGGTGCTGGTGGTTCAGCAGTCATAAATGAAGCATCTTCAACAGTTTTGCGTAGAGTACCTTCAATAGTCCGGAGTGGTTGG
>NC_043010.1:29896683-29900531 GCF_006345805.1 Octopus sinensis
AATATATATATACCGAGTAAAACCATAAATGTGAAACAAGGTGGAAAAAAGAGTACTCAAATACCAGTGGTAGAGTAATATGCTTTATTTAAAGCAGCAGAAATTCAACAAAATCTGTTACTCTGATTTCTCGTTGCCGTTCATCAGACAGTTTTTGCTAGAATGGAACCGATATATCAATTCGATCTAGACTCTTACAAACGCTACACCTTTAAAAAGAAATGGACTTGTTTGATTGCCCTTTAGAAAAAAACGGTCATCTTCGAGCGATAAACAAAAAGGTCAAAAAATATCTGTATATATATATAAAAAAACTTATAAAAATTATAAAATTCGAGGAAAAAACCTTACATTGGATAAAACATATTGACATTAATGAAGAAAGTATAATTAAAGCTTAGAAATTAAACCTATTATAAATATTACACTGCAATACATATTTATGTTAACGTGTACATATATATATCAACATACACAGAAGGATGCGTGCAAACGTCATACATATACAGACGTATAAATAAAAATCTGAAATATACACATAAATGCATGCGTACATATATTTACGCAATCCGTCTCGCACGCAATTTAAAATCATCTATGTAGCGATTCTCATATACTGAGTAAGGGGGGGGGACGAAAGAAAGGAAGAGAGAGAAAAAGGAACGAAGAAGGGGAAGGAAAAAAGAAAAGAAAAAGAGGGGTGGGGAAAAAACGAAATAAGAAAAATTATGTATACAAGCTATGTAACGGCATTATTGACATGTATGGAGACATGTATACAAATACACAAGCTCGAATGGATACATACACATACAGTCGTGTATATGTGTGCTTACGCACAAACATACGTCCACTTACACATACACAGATACGCATGCTTACAAATACATATCCATGGCTATACACATGTGTAAAAATTCTAATTTTTGACAACATTGCTTTTTTTTAAAGAAATGGGTGCAATAATAAAAAATATATACGAAAGACATATAAAATAAAATATAACACCCTATTTTGGATCATCTATAAAAAATCAAGGTAATCCTATACAATACAATAATTTGAAATAAACAAATTCGAAGGTTTTTCCTAATGTATATGTCGAAACATAAGACTTTGCTATACGGATTAAAATCTGTATAACGCGGAACAAAATCCATCGTAACGCTCACAGCTCAAGAGTCAAAATCAAAATTTCAAAGATCAAAAATACAAAATATATACTCTATCCATATGGTATATTTATATTCGACATTTTAAATTTAGCCGCGTGCCTACATAAGTTCATTAGCTCACTTCTTTGATTCAAAGAATTATTGTCTTTGAATAAAATGTACATTTTTTCTAATAAGCAAAGTTTGCACTTGAAATTATTCTTGTATGCTCCATGCCTGTATGGTGCCGCCCTGTCCAGAATGCTCCATGTCACGTTGAAAGGTGGGGCTTCCTTTTCTTTTAGTTCCCAGACATATTTTACACCAAAATCTCAGACAATAACAATTAATATTGTATTTATTGTCTGTGAAAATTATAGAAAATAAAACAACTTTGATAAAAACTTATACCTACTTTTCTGACGAAAACAATGCCGTTCTAAACATTTTGGCTGCAACTGTATATATATGTATATATATATATATAATAAATTAATAAATTAATAAATAAATAAAACATATGCATATATACATACATATATGTACGTACCTACCTCTACATGTATATATACATGCATACATGGGTACAGGACATCAAAAAACCGTCGAACACAATGAGAAACGAAAACATAAACACAAAACCAAGGAAATGGTCATTTTTCTTAAACAACGAAAAAATAGAGTACAGGACATACAAAACAAGGAAAATTCCCCTTCTTCAGTCTCCTTTGTTTCATCTACTCTACGTTTCGAAGGTCAAGGCGACACATGACTTTAATAAAACAATCCTTCCCGCGAAAATCAAATTAAATAAAATTTGAGATTTTTTTGCGGAGGTGTAAAAATGGTAACAAAAACAAGACACTAACGACAGTACAAAATATAAACAGTAAAAGACAGGACAAGGAGAATAACAGTAACACAAACAAGAAGGGCTGTTAAGCCGAACGAGATAATTTTTTTAATTTTTTTATTTCTAATTTAGGTACTAAAGCCAGTGTAGCGGATAGAGGGTTGATTGGTATTATACATAATATATAATATATATATAATATATATATATATATTATATATATATATATATATATATATATCTTATATATATATATATATATATATATATATATTATGTATGTATGTATATGTACCGATACCAATCAACCCTCTATCCGCTACACTGGCTTTAGTGACCTAAATTAGAAATAATTTTTAAAAATTATATATATATATATATATATATATATATACTTTATTTAAAGCAGCAGAAATTCAACAAAATCTGTTACTCTGAGTTTCTCGTTGCCGTTCATCAGACAGTTTTTGCTAGAATGGAACCGATATATCAATTCGATCTAGACTCTTATCCATGAAATTTGAATAATTTACTCTTCTAAATTATCTCTCTTCATATTATAAAATATAACCTATAATATCTTCCTTCTTTGATTTTCCCTCTTCCATCTTTCTTAGTATATATTTTGACCCCTAATATGTTCACTTGATTAATTAGGCTTTCCCCCCAGTTAATAAGTACTATGCCTACTCATAATAAGTGATAGTCTCTTTCTCCAAATTTGAATAAATTTTAGATTTATATTTTTTCCTTTATTCTAACGTGTCAAAGTACTTGGAACTTATAGACCAACTGTTGTGTTGATATGCATAGGGTTTGTAAGGTCTCTGCATTCTCTGTGAATGTTATTGTGACCATTTGACTTTGACCTAGTTCTCCTAACGCTGAATCTGTTCATCAAATAGTAGTAATTGGCATTTAGTTGTGACAATGCTGTCTTCTACGTAAATTCCTTATATGGAGCTATGACATCCCCTTTATCCCATTTATATAATTAGAAAACCCTTATTGTTTCTTTTCATTTGTTCTACCCTCTCAGAACATTACAGTAGTCTGGAACAACTGAATCTTAGTCAGTCAGTTGATGGGCTCCACTACCTCAAATGTTCTTAAAATTTAAATCCACATCTTTGTCTATGTATCTACCTTCTCTATAATGTTGCCACTTGATATGAAAATTTTTGTATTAATGGAAAACCTCTATAATTGACTGATGAGTGCTCAGCATTTTAAATTGTTGTAATACTCACAACATTTATAAAATGATGTAGTACGAAACGATCGTACCAAATACCGGAGTCATTCTTGTTGCTTATTTTGATTAATATATATATAATATTTATATATATATATATATATATATATATATTATATATATATATATATATATATATATATATATATATATATATATATATATATATATATATATATACATTTATATATACATACATTATATAAGCATACATATATATATACATACATATATCTACATATATATACGTACATACATATATATACACACACACACGCATATATATATATACGTAGGAGTGGCTGTGTGGTAAGTAATTTGCATACCAACCACATGGCCCCAGGTTCAGTCCCATTGCGTGGCACCTTGGGCACCTGTCTTCCACTATAACCTCGGGACGACCAAAGCCTTGTGGGTGGATTTAGTTGACGGAACTGAAAGAAACCCGTCGCATATATATGTGTTGTGTGTGTATTGTGTGTGTGTGTGTGTGTGTGTGTGTGTGTATGTGTGTGTGTGTGTGTGTGTGCACGTATGTATGTGTGTGTGTTTGTTTGCGTTTATCCCCCACCATCGCTTGACAACT
>NC_043010.1:29900631-29903131 GCF_006345805.1 Octopus sinensis
TATAGGCACAAAGCCTGAAACTTTGTGAGAGATGGTAAGTCGATTATATCGACCCCAGTGCTTTACTTGTACTTAATTTATCGACCCCGAAAGGATGAAAGGTAAAGTCGACCTCGCCGGAATTTTAACTCAGAACGTAAAGACGGACGAAATGCCGCTAAGTATTTTGTTCGGCGTGCTAACGATTCTGCCAGCTAGCCTTAATAATAATAATCTTTTCTTCTCTGGCACAAGGCCCGAAATTTTGGGGGCGGGTCGAGTCGATTATTCCAGTACGCAACTGGTGCTTAATTTATCGACCCTGAAAGGATGAAAAGCAAAGTCGACTTTGGTGGAATTTGAACTCAGAACGTAAAGGCGGGCGAAATACCACCAAGCATTTCGCCCGGCGGGCTAACGATTCTGCCAGCTCATCTTAATAATAATAATAATGATACGATAAAAATAACACTTTTCAAGTTTGTGAATTCTGTCATATATATATATATATATATATATATGTGTGTAATTATTATTATTATTATTATCATTATTATTATTATTTTGCAATTCATGTGTATGCATTCATGTGTACGTGTGTGTGTGAGTATTGTGTATGTATTTATGTGCGTTACACGCTCATAAATGTATATATATGTATATAATATGCGAGCATGTATATATGCTATATCTATGTGTATATATGCATGCATGTATGTATGTATGTATGTATGTATGTATGTATGTATGTATGTATGTATGTGTGTGTGTGTATGTGTGTGTGTATGAGTGTGTATGTGTGTGTGTGTATGTGCGTGTGTGTATGTGTGTGTGTATGTGTGTGGTGGTGTGTGTGTGTGTGTGTGTGGTGTGTGTGTGTGTGTGTGTGTGTGTATGAGTGTGTATGTGTGTGTGTGAACACATCATTACATTCCGCTGTGTAACGAGTTGCCACACAATAAACCATCCTCTTTTCATCCATTTATTCCTCTTTCCTCGTCTGTGTCTCAGTCATTTATTCTCTGCAATTCTGTCTCTTCCGAAGCGAAGCAATCTACTTTCACTTTCATTACTCCCGCTCCTCCTACTATTATTGTTACTTGCAGTACGTCTATATTCTTTACTGCCTTCACCACAACTAGCAATATCAGCATCTACAAATACTACCACCACAACCACTATCAGCACCATCACCACCATCACCACCGCGACCACCACCACTACCACGTATATCGATATACCTCAATATTTCTACCGCTACTTCTGAACAATATCACAACCACCGCTACTACTACTACTACTACTACTACTACTACTACTACTACTACTACTACTACTGTGTTCATCAGTTGAGATTGTTGCTCTGCAAAGAAGGGACAGCACGCCTGGCCGCTGCGATGAAGCCAGAATATCGAAGGTAAGTTAGAAGTGATTATTATTTCAGTCAGTGAGAAATGATTTTAGTGTTGGACAGAACTATAGCCAAGGCCGTTACATATTTTAATAAACATCCTTACTTTTGACACCGCTACTGTCTTTTAACAACGTTGCACTCGAAACCACCACCACCACCACCACCACCACAACTACTAATACCGTTTATAGGAGTACAACTACCACGACTACCATCATCGTTCAAGTACCACGGCTAACACTACCACTTCTACTACCATTTCTAGTAACACCACAACCACCACTACCACCGTTTCTGGCACCACATCCACCACTACCGTTTCTAACGCCACAACCACCACTACCATCACAACAACCACTGTTTCTACCACCACAACTACCACCGTTTCTACCACTGCTACCACCACTATCGTTTCTAGCAGCACCGCCACTACTTACAAATTCTTGCACTACCGTCACCACTACCATCTCTTACTAGCTATAACCACTGCTACCGCCATCATCATCATCATTATCATCATCATCATCGTCATCTTTAATAGCTGAAGAAGCAACAAGAGATTCCGATTTTTACCCAGTCCTACTACTGTCGTCTCTTACATCACCACCGCCACTACCACCACCATCACTACCACCACGACCAACAGCATCAACAGAAAAACTGTCACCACTCCCACCGTTGCCAATACTACCACTACAGCGACTGCTACTAACATATCTGCCACCACCATCGTCAGCATCCGCATCACTGTCATCATCATCATCATCATCATATTCGTCATCACCTGCTCCAACGTCAATACCAGCACCAGCATCACTACGACCACTATAGTTCCATTTATCACTAGCCATTACCACCACTGCCACCACCACCACCACCACCACCACCACCACCACCACTACCAATACCGCCGTCGCCGCTTCCGCGGTTACCGCCACTGTCAATTATCACTCCCCACACCTTTACTACCACCACCATCACCACCACTATCACCATCATCAACACCACCTTTATCACTATTCTCTAACCCCCGTCGTTATAAACGCCCCTGTCACCACCATCACCTCCTCTTTTTCCATCATGATGTACATTTTTAGGGGGTTTGAT
>NC_043010.1:29905631-29928131 GCF_006345805.1 Octopus sinensis
GAGAGGACAAACAAGGACAGACAAAGGGATTAAGTCGATTACATTGACCCCTTGCGTAACTTATTTAATTGACCCCGAAAGGATGAAAGGCAAAGTTGACCTTGGCAGAATTTGAACCCAGAACATACCGGCAGACGAAATACCGCAAAGCATGTTGCCCGGCGTGTTAATGTTTCTGCCAGCTCGCCACTTTATACACACATATATATACAGTCATCCCCTCTCTGTCATAGTCTTACAAGCCATCACAGAAATTTAAGCCTGGATTCACATAGGAACTCCTGTGTTTTAGTTCTCATAGGAGAATGAGAGAGAAAAATCCAGATATGGAAGCTAATATCTTTAATCAAGAGGCTTCAAAGTCAACTGAGCAAAGACTAAACATTTAACTGACAGGACCCTGATATATTCTGGGAAATGACATTGCTTGATATGCAGAAAATAAGTAAGGTATAAATCATACGCTGTACCTAATGGGAGCAAGAAGTGTGGTAGAACTACAGGCATACTCAAAGAGAAATTAAGCTCCATATGTGACAGATGGACTAAAGCAAAATACACACACACACACTCAGATACATACACATGCACACATATGCACAGATGCACACATACACGCATATACATAAAGTAAACTGTAGGATGTGAGCAAAATAGTGATGGTCAGTTATGGCAATTAGTGAGTATAAACAGTTAAAAATGAAAGGAACTGGGAACAGACATATCAAATATGCACCCCTACCCCTTTTTTATCTTTTATTCCAAAAATTTCTTCAGAAATTATGATTTTACCCCAAAGAACAGCTTTTCAAAATTTCAAATACACACATGCTACACTACAAATTTCTTTGCTTATCACACTGTGCAAAAATTGTTTAGGAAATTCCACAGGGAAAATATGGATATTATGATTTGGAAAAAAATTTTTTTTTCAAAATTTCAACTTTGTTAAAATATCCTGTCTTCACCTAGCCTTTAATTCAGCTTTTGGAATACCAGTTAATCGCCATAGCAACAACCTGGACGTTTTTAAATTCAATTGTTCATTTTCACATGCGTGGATGCCTGTCAAACCAAGAAACAAAATCAGGGAGGTCTGCATATGGTCTAATAGATATGCTTGAAATAATAACCAAATCTCTGAAAAATAATTGTTTTTCCAAAATCCAATTTTTTTTAATCAGCCATTCCCCTGGTATATCAGAGTAACAGTAACCACTGCTCATGTGTTGATGTCTGTTGAACCAGCAGATGAAATGAGAGAGATCTCAATGTGGTCACTTGACATGCTAGAAATAACAGCCAAAACTCTGAAAAATAACTTTTTCCAAAACTTCACTTTTTTTATAACATCTTCTCCCCTGGCTTTCAGAATGACAATACTTGCCCAAAAGAAAAAAGGACAGCATCAACACTCTCCACAACTGACCTACACAGAAGGATTAGCTATATTCATTGCCCTCAAACTCTCTGTTAAAGGGAAAGCAAAATAGATAATGCATCCATGTAATCCTGCTTTCTTTGCCATTGTGTTAGACAAGTTTCAAATGTTTCAAATTTTCATTAAAACCAAAACAGGAATTTAATGTTTATTTATAAAATTAAAGATTCATTATTTTTCTCAGTAGGCACAGGCCTGGCTGTGTGATTAAATAGCTCACTCTGTAAATATGGAACACCTTGGGCAAGTGTCTTCTAATATAACCCCAGACCAACTACATAGCCTTATGAGTGAATTTGGTTGATGGAAACTATATGGAAGCCCATCATGTGTGTGTGTGTGTGTGTGTGTATGTTTAAGATGTGGTGTATAATGTGAAGAAGGTTAATGTACTTGTGTATGAAGGTGTAGCCTGTCTTTAAAAATTTCAAAATGCTGAGCTACCTTTCACTCATGTTTTTCCAGCTAAAGCTGAGCTGACATTTTGTCATACAGAAACATGTGCTCATTGAAGGCAAAGTGATTAGAATGCACTTTAACTTGCCTAGAAATAAAAAAAGCAGGAGTATTCTGTCAGCTAAGAAATAATGAGAGGTGAAAGGTGCATTGGGTTTAGTTAAGTCCAACTTCCCTAACTAAAAAAATGAAAACATATCTTCCTAAAGACAAATGATTTGACATCTATGCTCATGGAACTCCAGAAACCCAACACTTTTGTGCTCTTAATACCTAGAAACTTCCACTCCAGCACTCATGTCTTCTAAAAAGTTTGATCAACAAGCTTCCGTTCCCCAAATTGCACAAAATTTATTATCTTCAGAGTCAGAATAAACCATTGAGTATGATTTCAATTAGACATACACATAAGACAGTACTTTCAACAGAAAGAAAATAGCATTTCAAATTTAACCACATTATCTTCTCTTTAATTTAACCACATTTGTCTTCTCTTTAATTTTTCCTTATTTATTTTTCATCCAAAACCCTCTCTAAGAGCATAATTAAATTCAAATTCCAACTCCAGCTGCAATATTTATAAGTTTCCACTTCTTGTTCTGTATTTTTCTAAATTCAGCTAATTAAGAATATTATCACCCTTCCTACATCTGTATTTTCCTGCTAGCATATATAAATAATTAACCGTTGCTCCCTCGCTGCTGGTAAATGCCTTCTCCTTTTCTCTCCATAACATTCAATTTTTATATCTTCTATTCAGGAGGGAAGGCAGTGTCCATGACACTTTATAGTATCTCCAAGACTGGTGGGAGGTAGGCAAGAAGGTATTCTCAAACTGGAAACCTGGTCTGAGTGCTTACAACCAGCTTAACTCCACTAAAGACACTCAAGAACTGGTTGCCGTGTTAAACTGGGTGACAATTTCATTCTCTTATGCAAGTAGGCCATAGCGAGATTTGAACATAGAGCACAAAGAGCTGGAAGAAATACTACAGACATCTTGTATGACATTCTTATTGTTTCATTAATCCCCTGTGCTGCATTGGCACCTTTTTATCAGCACCTGGAAATAGTTTCTGTTATCTTGGTGGCCAGTTAGCAATGGTGGAGGTTGTATTGAAAGTATAGTAGCTGGAATGACTACAAACTGATGAAAGTTCAGTGAGTTACTACTTCTACTGGTAAAAAAAAGTTTCTATCTCAGTAAAAAATAGTCAGTATGATGCCAGTACATGAACCACAATGCCACATGGTAGTGAGACATGGGTCAGGCCTTGAATGCATTTCTTTCTAGTCTTTGCAGGATCAAAGATTAGAAGAAAAAAAAAAGCTGGCATGGTCTCCTGGATGTACAGTGTCAGTGTGCAAGTATGACAGAGTGTAAATGTGTTGAGAGAAACACTGGGTTTAGGGGGAATCAGGTGTAGTGTACAAGAGAGAAGATTACATTGGTTTGGTCATGCTTATGGATAAGGATAGTTTTATAAATAAGTGCTGATTACAGTAGATGGTACCTGTTGTAAAGGAAGACCTAAGAGGACCCAGGAAGACATGATTTTGAGTTGGTGTAGGCTAATCTTGGGATGTTGAACCTCATAGAGGAGGTGACAAAGGACTGAGATGAGTGGGAATATGCAGTGCTCTAGAAGATCCTCCCAGTTATGTTAACATGGTCTCACTCAAGTTCAAAAGTATATGCACATTATATATACACTTGGGTCACTCCCAGTATTCTTACCAAGCCTTACAGCTGCTTTTTCTTTTCCATCCCCTCATTCAGATAACTGGGCCCTTCCCTTAAGCCCATTGTCACACCCCACCCATAGCTACTATCGTTTTTTCAATAACACCTGTTTTATCTATCTCTTAATCTCTGCCATATTCTTACTTTTACCCCACCCTTACTTTCATATTCCTACCACTCATCCCTCTATCACTATCCTATATAGTATTCTACTGCTGTAAATAATGAAATCAGAACCTTTTACCACAAGTCATATCATATCACCACTCTCTGTTCTCCCAGTGACTCCCAGCTAATATTTTTCAATCATCCTTATCATCCTCCCCATTCATGTTTGCCATTGATCACCCTCATTCCTGATCACTACTCCCTACATTCATCACTTCTAACCACCTCCACTCCATGCATGATCCATCTCTCACTCTCCCTCATACACTTGCTATTTTACCCACCCCTGTTGATTCTCCAGTCTCCACACTCTCTTGTATTCGCCTTCTTGGATATGTTACCTTGAGGGTATTTCCTGGACTCTTATCACCTCTGTATTTAGTTCACTCTGTGACACCATTTTAACTAACCTCATCCACCCATGTAAAATGCAAAGTAACCATAAATTTCCTCCTCAACAAACGTATCAACCCCTCAAGTCAACCACTGTATCTCCTATTCTCCTTTTCAAGTAAAGGTTAGGGTCTTTAATCTTATGAATTACAAGGCAACCTTACTAGTGATGGTAGAAAAAAGAAAAGTAACTCCGTACATTCTGTAAAATGATTAAAGAAACCTGGAGCAATATGTGCTCCTGTACCCTGTTAGATTTTGTTTAAGTGTCCAACCAGTATGGAAAGCAAACATAAAAGTTCTAATGATGGTTATGATGATAATGGTATATACATTTAGATCTGTTAAACTGAGTGTTTATTATTATTATTATTATTACTATTATATATGCGCAGGAGTGGCTGTCTGGTAAGTAGCTTGCTAACCAACCACATGGCTCCGGGTTCAGTCCCACTGTGTGGCATCTTGGGCAAGTGTCTTCTGCTATAGCCCCGGGCCGACCAATGCCTTGTGAGTGGATTTGGTAGACAGAAACTGAAAGAAGCCTGTCGTATATATGTATATATATATATATATATATATATGTGTGTGTGTGTGTGTGTTTGTGTGTCTGTGTTTGTCCCCCTAGCATTGCTTGACAACCGATGCTGGTGTGTTTACGTCCCTGTCACTTAGCGGTTCAGCAAAAGAGACCGATAGAATAAGTACTGGGCTTACAAAAATAAGTCCTGGGGTCGATTTGCTCGACTAAAGGCGGTGCTCCAGCATGGCTGCAGTCAAATGACTGAAACAAGTAAAAGAGTAAAAGAGTAAAGAGTATAGGTGGTGCTATTAAGTTAGACATGGCCTGGGCCAATAATGGCCGAAACCTATCAAAGTATCAAAGTATCAAAGTATATATATATATATATATATAATATAATAATTGATTGCATTCCCAATCAATTGCTTCCAGTTGTCTGATACTCAGGCCTTCCTTTTTTTACCTTATACCTCAGCCATGAAGACTTTGTCTGGAACATTTGGGACTTTACTTTGGATGGTATTTTTCTTTAACTTTTATATATACATAGGGACAGGTGTAGCTGTGTAGACAAATATTGGCATAATGAATTCTCCCTAAAGACATACATACATATATATATGTACATATACATATGCACACACACACATGCACAAACACACACGTGCACAAACACACACACACACACACACTTTATCTTTTATTTCTTTCAGTCACAAGACTGTGGCCATGATCAAGTAATACCTTGAAGGATTTAGTCAAACGAATGAATCTCAGTGCTTGTTTTTGAATATGATACTTATTCTATCAGTCTCTTTCACTGAATGATAAATTACAGAGACAAACAAACCAATCCTGGTTGTCAAGTGGGGGTAGTACGACAAATACAGACACAAAGACATATGTATTTATATATCTATCTGTCTATTTCTCTCTCACTCACTTTCTCTTTTGATACATATATATATATATATACACACACACACATACACACGTGTGTGTGTGTGAGACAAACATCCTCACAGTTTCCTTCTATCGAATTCACTCCTCACAAGCAGGGCCATCTACATGTTTTTTGCTAGATTAACTCTAAGGCCCTTTGATTCTAGACCTTACTTCCACTCCTGAAACTTCTCCTCTAGTTCTAATAGTGACTCAGCTATTAAAGCAAGGTCATCAGCATGGAGAAGCTCCCAGGAGAATCCTGTCTTGAATCTCTCTGTTATTGCCTAAAGAACTATGATAAATAAGAGGGGGCTGAGGACTGATCCTTGGTGGACCCCTACCCCTACCTGGAATTCTTCACTATACTCATTGCCAACCCTCACATTACCAATAACATCCCTGTACATGGCTTGTACGGCTCTCACTAACCATTCATCTATCCTTAGTTTCTGCATTGACCACCAGATAAGGGATCGGGGGACCCTGTGAAAGGTTTTCTCCACCTCAACAAAAAGCCTGGTACAGAGGTTTATCTTTGGCTAGGCATTTCTCCTGCAGCTGTCTTACCAGAAATATAGCAGCAGTGGTGCTTCTCTCTGGCACAAACCCAAACTGCATCTCGTCTAAACTAACTCTCTCCCTAATTAGTTGGGCTATGATCCTCTTCATGACTTTCATCCCCTGATCCAACAAATTGATAACTGCTGTAATTATTTCTATTTAATGCATCACCTTTACCTGTGTAGCAGTTGACTATGATACTGCTACACCACTCATTGGGTATGACTCCTTCATGTATCACCTGATTGACTATACAAGTTACTATAGCCTACACTGCCAGATATTTTGAGCATCTCTTCAGTGATTCCTGATGGGCTGGAGGCTTTTCCTGTCTTCATACCCTTAATTGCTTTATCTACCAAGGTACTGTCAATTCAGATAGCTGGTCCCTCTGTTGGGTTGACATTCAGCAGACTCTCTTTCTCCCATTCATTCTCTTCATTTAGCAACCTTTCATAGTGGCATCTCCAAGTCTCTTTTGCAGCCTCGTTTAATGCAGGTGAACCATCATCCATGCAGACATATTTCTCTTCCATGATATCACGATTCTCTCTCACACACTGTCTTGCAACACAAAACACTTCAAGTCTTTTGTCCTTACAACGCAGAACTTTGTCAAATTTTTTCTTATCTGCTTCCCCTCTGGCTAAGTAAATCTGTCTCCTAGCTTCCCTTCTGGCAATCTGATACAGTCCCTTGCTACCACCACACTTCCAGTCCTTCCATGCCTGTTTCTTTCCCCTAATGACCCTGTCAACTACATCGTTCCACCACCACGTTACTTTAGGTCGAGAGGGGAATTTGCACCATCCATAGATCTGGTCAGTAGCCCTCAACAGTTTGTCCCATAGGAGCCTCCAGTTATCTTCCGCATTATGTGTTGCTGTTTCTTCCTCTTTTTTATCAAAAGCTCCAAGTAATACATCTCTAAATCTCTCTCCATTCACAGAATCTTTAAGCTTCCAGACCCTTCTTTTCCATGCTGGTCATCTTCTGGGCATTCATTTAACCCTGATAATCAAATAAATAATAACATATGTAACGAGCTAACAATTAATCCATCATATGTTATTAATCATTTGATTATAATACACAAAGGAGATTCACGACTTGTTAGACACCCTAGAGCATACCATCGACGTACTATTCAAAGTAACACGTGATTTGGACCAGCCCCTAGGGTTGGTTTTCTCTGTGTACACAACTAGAATAGCCTATTTGATACTTACCAACAATAGGCCAGAACCACAGGTTTATCCAACCTTACCTGGTGCATATCTTTTCAAGTACCTGATTCTATCTGAATCTTTATTTTACTATGTATATTATGTATGTATGTATGTATGTATGTATGTATGTATGTATGTATGTATGTATGTATGTATGCATGTATGTATGCATGTATGTATGTATGTATGCATGTATGGGCTAAAAAGTCACATTCGATCACAGCACCAGTAACAGTTAAGCTTCGTGTAATGGCCATACTTGATAACGAGGGGGCAGCCATAATATGTATGTATGTATGTATGTATGTATCTAGTGAAGGCACGTGGCTTACTGGTTAGGGTATGGTTCATGATCTCAAAGTCATGAGTTCAATTCCCTATGGCACATTGTGTCCTTGAGCAAGACACTTTATTTCATGTTGTTCCAGTCCACTCAGTCAGCAACAATGAGTAGCACTTGTATTTCAAAGGGCCAGCTTTGTCACACTCTGTGTCACACTGAATCTCCCTAAGAACTACATTAAGGGCACACGTGTCTGTGGAGTGCTCAGCAACATGAACGTTAATTTCATGAGCTGGCTGTTCCATTGATCAGATCAACTAGAATCCTTGTCATCATAACCGACAGTGAGCCAGTTATATGTATGTATGTATGTATGTATGTATGTATGTATGTATGTATGTATGTATGTATGTATGTATGTCTGTCTATCTATCTATCTATCTATCTATCTATCTATCTATCTATCTATCTATCTATCTGTATGTATGTATGTGTGTGTGTGTGTGTGTGTGTGTGTGTGTGTGGAGGCGCAATGGCCCAGTAGTTTGGGCAGCGGACTCGCGGTCGTAGGATCGCGGTTTCGATTCCCGGACCGGGTGTTGTGAGTGTTTATTGAGCGAAAACATCTAAAAGCTCCACGAGGCTCCAGCAGGGGGTGGTGATCCCTGCTGTACTCTTTCACCACTCTTTCTTCGGTTGGCCTGCTCGCTTAGCCAGCGGGGTGGCGTCAATTGAAGGCTAAAACAATGTGAAAGCATTGTGACCAGCGATGTGTAACTACATCTGATGGACTGGTCGGTCACGTGATCACGTGATATATATATATATATATATATATATATATACACACTCACACACACCATATATTTATAGGCATTTCACTGAGTGAAATGACACTATTATCTAACAAAAGCTGATTTATTTAAAACAATCACCTGAGGAGATGAATCTTACATCTTGTATTAGAAACAATGACTACACCTGTTAATTTTATCATCTCACCAATGTACTACAAATGTAAAATTATGACTAACTGTAGAGATATTAAATAAAGAATGTCATTCAATACATTTTCTATTATTTATCTACTGATACTATGGAATTCCTTATGTATATCAAGTAGCTAGAACGTTTCTTGTTTCTTTACTGCCTACAAGGGGCTACACACAGAGGGGACAAACAAGTACAGACAAATGGATTAAGTCGATAATATCGACCCCAGTGCGTAACTGGTACTTATTTAATCGACCCCGAAAGGATGAAAGGCAAAGTCGACCTCGGCGGAGTTTGAACTCAAAATGTAGCGGTAGACAAAATATCTATTTCATTACTACCCACAAGGGGTTAAACACAGAGAAGACAAACAAGGACAGACAAACGGATTAAGTTGATAATATCGACCCCAGTGTGTAACTGGTACTTATTTAATCGACCCCGAAAGGATGAAAGGCAAAGTCGACCTCGGCGGAGTTTGAACTCAAAATGTAGCGGTAGACAAAATATCTATTTCATTACTACCCACAAGGGGTTAAACACAGAGAAGACAAACAAGGACAGACAAACGGATTAAGTTGATAATATCGACCCCAGTGTGTAACTGGTACTTATTTAATCGACCCTGAAAGGATGAAAGGCAAAGTCGACCTCGGCGGAATTTGAACTCAAAATGTAGTGACAGACAAAATATCTATTTCTTTACTACCCACAAGGGGCTAAACACAGAGAGGACAAACAAGGACAGACAAATGGATTAAGTTGATTATATTGACCCCAGTGTGTAACTGGTACTTATTTAATCGACCCCGAAAGGACGAAAGGCAAAATCGACCTTGGCGGAATTTGAACTCAGAACGTAGTGGCCGACGAAATACTGCTAAGCATTTCACCTGGTGTGCTAACGATTCTGCCAGCTCGCCACTTTCGGATCATGTCGTTCGCAAGAAGAGACTCAATAGATCACAGTGTGGTAGCTGCTCTACTAAACACATCACTCCGAATGGTAGCTAGAATGTTTCTGCTATATGATGACACCAGGTAGCCTATAACAGTGGACAGGCTTTGCATAGTGTTCTACAAAGTTTTTGCCCAAATCTTAGTTAACGCATATATATATACAATTCTTGTATCTCTCTGCTTTTCTTTACACAAACTGGGAAGATATATTGCAGAACTGTTATTTTAATGAGTTATATCTACTTATCACCCAAAGGGACACATCTGCACTGCTGGATGCTCCTGAACCAGCTGTTAAGTATCCCACCCACGAGGGATCGATGCTAAATGGGTCGAAACAATTGTAGTGATTAATAAAAATTCTTTTATGTTTCATCTTCTGTCTCTCATTAATCATTGTGAAAGTGATCGAGCTTCACCAGTAATCTACCAGGTATAATCCATTCATTTTATTATCTAATATATATCAGTCTCTTTTGCTGATCTACTAAGTTACATACCAACACTGGTTGCCAAGCAGTGGTGATGGACAAACACAGATCGAAAGACACACACTCACACATACACATATTAGGGTGGAGCGAAAAAGGTACTTTTTATGCAGATTTTTTAATATGTTTTCAAGAATATATTTTCTATTGTGAAATCCTTCAAAAACAACTATTAAAATCCGAAATTCTTAAATTTACATCTTCAGGCTTTGGAGCCCACTTGAAATTTTGAACGAGCAAAAAAATCAATTTATAACAAGCTTGCCATTCCTCATTTTATTTTTTACATTCATTGTTACGAATTAATTTTCTTTTGTGAAATCCTTTAAAAACAAGGGTTTTAAAATTTCAAACTCTAAAATTTATATCTTCAGGCTCCGCAATGCACTTGAAATTTTGAAATTATGTGAAATAAATAGACTTTGTTTTCTATATTATTTTTAATACTAGGTCACCAAATATGTGTGTTACTTGAGGTCTAGATTACATACACATTAAAATAAATTAAACAGATTATCAAGATTGTAGCTGAAAAGATAATTCTTCTTTGGTAAAAAGCATCCATCCCCTGTGTTACGATTGAGTCAGATAAACTGAAAATCTTAAACTTTCCTTTGCTGATGTAGAAGAGCAACTGTGATCTGGCTGATTCTTTCTAATCAACCTCTGAATGTTCTGTTTAGATACTGCTTGATCTATTCCACCAATGATCATTTTGTGATTTGTCCATTGATCCTGTAAAAAATCTTGTTCTCTGTATGGTACTTCTCTGTCTCTACTACAACTTCAGTTTTTAAAGGAGTTGCACTTGCAACAGGAAATGTCAAATAAATCTTTTGTTGCATTGTTTTTAAACACATTACACTTTGAAACAATGGTACACTTTTTCTATTTTTCACAAAGTGTGTTTGTTCCTTGTCGAGCCACGACTGGCTCATAAGGGCCGGTTTCCCGGTTTCGTTGGCGTATAGGTTCCCCACCTGGACGGGACGCCGGTCCGTCGCAGGTGAGCTGCAAGATGCAGGAAGAAAGAATGAGAAAAAGTTGTAGCAAAAGAGTCAGCAGAAGTTCACCACTACCTTCTGCCGGATCCGTGTGGAGCTTAGGTGTTTCACTCATAAACACACACATCACCCGGCCTGAGATTCGAACCCGTGATCCCTTGACCGCAAGTCCGCTGCTCTAACCACTAGGCCATGTGCCTCCACAACAAAGTGTGTAGAGTGTGGTCATCTCAAAAAGAAGACCAGGCTTCACCAGCACAGGATCTCCCTGATTGTGTTGAGGAAAATGATAACTTTTTGAAAATAGTGATAAGAAGTGACAATTTATGGGTCTTTGGCTATGTCCCAGAGACTAAAGATTGAAAGGAATCCCACTTGAAAGTAACAAGATTTCAAGACATCAAGGAAATCCAAGATAATGCAATGAGGCAGCTGTTCAATATCCCAAAAAAGAAGTTCCAGGAATGCTTCCATCAATGGAAATGATGCTGGGAAAAGTGCATGGCTTGAGAAGAGAATTACTTCAAAGGTGATTAAATGTGGAATTGATATGGGCTGTAATTTTCTTTTTATAGCATCAGTCTTGATACTTTTTTAATCAGACCTCATACATGTGTATACACAGTTGTACATGCATGTACATATGTGTAAATGTGTATACAAGTGTGTACATCTGTGTGAAGGTTTGTACATGCATATACATGTTTGTATATGTGTACATTCATGTACATGTGCACAGTTGTCTGTACAGCTGTCTGTGCTTATGTAAACGACATACATGCAGCAGATATTGTTGGACATTTCCTGAACCAACACCTTTCTGTAGATCAGTTTTTTTTCATCTACCATTCCCCCGACCTCCATCGTCAACACAACAACAACACTATCATATCATCCCATGATGCTAAGTAACATTGATGCAACCAGCAGACATTTGTGTATTTAAGTCCGCAACATTCATTGCCAACTATTACAGGCAACATGCCAAACTAGTAATAGCTGTGTCCATTCTATTTTCTTGCAGTAACTATCAGATGTTTATAATTAGTTATTAGCTGAACAACAACAACAGCAACATATATACTTATTTATATAGTTATTATAGGTGCAGGAGTGGCTGTGTGCTAAGTAGTCCCACTGCGTGGCATCTTGGGCAAGTGTCTTCTACTATAGCCCCGGGCCAACCAATGCTTTGTGAATGGATTTGGTAGACGGAAACTGAAAGAAGCCTGTCGTATATGTTTGTGTATCTGTGTTTATCCTGCCAACGTTGCTTGACAACAATGCTGGTGTGTTTACGTCCCTGTCACTTAGCGGTTCGGCAAGAGTGACCGATAGAATAAGTACTGGGCTTGCAAAGAATAAGTCTTGGGGTCGATTTGCTCAACTAAAGGCAGTGCTCCAGCATGGCCACAGTCAAATGACTGAAACAAGTAAAAGAGAGTAAAAGCTGAATATATATAAGGTTCCTGACTTTAAGTAAAAAGAAATACAAGAGGATCACTTAATTATAATTTCCTGCAACATATCCCTCTCATATTCACACACTTATTACAGCAGTCCTTCAGTTTTTTCTAAAGGAATTTTGTACGTTGGGCCTCCAACAGGGCCTTTTGCAATACCCTTGAAGCCAGGAACTTTCCAGCATCTCACTGTGTGTGTATGTTTTTGTGTGTGTATGTGTGTGTGTGTGTGTGTGTGGTTTAACAATAGTTTAAAAGGAACAATTCATTTTCAACTGTTTTGACTACATTTTGGTAAGAGAGACTAAAGCGTTCTCTAAAACAGTCACCACACCTTGGCTAAATAAGATAGCATAACAGCTGCTCACACAGCTACTGGACACAACCAAAAGGCTAAAACAGCCCTAAATTCTCCTCTCATAGTCATTGTTCTTAGTGTCATATGACATTTTGCTCCAAGACAAGTGCTTTGGCAGTACCTTTTTGCATGCTGTCACATGACCTTAGCATAAAAACTTCCCTTACCTTTCCATGTGACTATCCTCAACCAATCAATCTGTATGAACCACTTTCTCTCTATAAAAACAAATGATTTTTAAAACAGCTACCAGAAAAGATAAAGCTCCACATAAAATACATTTTTGGAAATCAAATGTGAAACCGGTTAGTTGTTTGTGTGTGTGTGTGTGTGTGTATGTGTCATATCTGAATACATATTAAAATTTAAATAACTCTTCATGTATTCTCTGTGCATTTTCAAGTAGATTTATTTCTTCTGCACTATTACTTGTTTGAATTAGTAATGATTTATATATACATATATGTTAGGCTTCTTTCAGTTTCCAGCTACAAAATCCACATACGAGGCCTTTGTTGGGCTGAGACTATAGTAAAAGACACTTGCCTAAGGTGCCATCAAATGGGACTGAACCTGAGGAAGCAAACTTTTTAATGAAATATCCATGCCTGAAGCTATACAGTCTATAATTGAAAATTCTTAATCATTAATTTTAAAAAGTGATAATTATTCATATTCTTGGGATTCATTTTTGTTATGAATGCCATTTTTAAGAGTAATAGTTGACTTTATCTTTTTGCTGGTGGTCAAGTTACCACAATTTCTGCTATGCTGTGATATTCTGTGAGATAACACTATAGTTTATGCTTAGAAAATATTTATATAGTCTTTTTGTTTTTTGCCAGAGGATACAGCATGGCCCCTTAGTGTAATTGGTTGCACAACTGCTTCAAATGCAATAGATATAATGTTTAAGTCCTGGGTTAGTGTTTTTATATATATATATATATATATATATATAATATAATATATATATATATATATATATATTATATATATATATATATATATCATATAATTTATACAAAAGATTGAAAATAGCACAGCTCATAGAAATGTTTGACAGCAATTACAAGAACTTGTGTTATTCTCCTAGAAATAACACAAATATACAAGCTTAAATAAAAAGTTAAATAAAAACCAAGATAAATTTGATATAAACAAATAATGATGATGATGATGATGATGATGCTGCTGCTGCTGATGATGATAATGATGATGATAATAATAATAATAATAATAATAATAATAATAATAATAATAATAATGGTATCTGGTAACATCTCAGATGGAAAATTTCATGTGGAAAATTTTTGGTGAGGATTAACATCAAGAGAGGAATATTTCAAGGAGATAGCCTATCACTATTGCTGTTTCTGATTTCTATGACACCCCTCACACAGATACTACAGAAAGTGAGATCAGGGTATACCTTGAAAAGTGGAGGAAAATTAAATCATCTGTTATATATGGATGACTTAAAGATCTTTGGGAAGACCGAATGTGAAACAAATGGCCTAGTTTCAACAGTGCAGATATTCAGTAAAAATATCGGAATGGAATTTGGGACTAAAATTTGTGGTATGCTTATAATACGAAAAGGCAAAATAGTGTTGTCTGATGGTGTAGAACTACCCATCAGTGAGAAAATCAAGTATATTGAGTATTTTGGAATGTGACAAAACCAAGGAAAGTGAAATGAAGGAAAGTTTTAAGTGAGAATATCTTAGAAGAGCCAAATTAATTACGGGAAGTAGTTTCAAAGAAAAAAACAAGATCAGGGCAATGAGCACATGGGCTGTTTCCTTAATGCAATATGGTGCAGATTGTTAGGTGGACAAAAACTGAGCTTCAGGAAATGGACAGGGAAACCAGAAAAGTGATGACAATTGACAAGGAACTATACCCCAAAATTGATACTGACAGACTCTATGTGTCGAGGAACAGGGAAGGAAGAGGTCTCATAGAATGCAAGATTTGTGTTGTCAATGAAAAGAACAGTCTGAGATGGTTCATCAAACAACAGAATGGATCCATTGTTTGAGTTAGCAATTCAATGTCTACCAAAAATGTGATGCACTCACAAACATTTAAGAAACATGATGAAGAAGAAAGAATAAACAATTGGAAAATGAAATCACTGCATGGGCAATACCTCAGAGAAATCAAAGGGGAAGACGAGACCAACTCTAACCCCCTCCTGGCTGACACGGAGATAGGTAGATCTCGCATCCAGTGAAGAGGGGCATGAAAGACTGCAGTTTGGAAAGACTGGTTTCACTAATGGCTGCTACATCTACACTAAGGGACCTCAGGTCGTTTAAAAGGTAACCTTGTTTCCAAGGCAACCCAAGGTCCCTGACATTTATACAACCAATTTTGAGCATGATCATGTTAAAAATAACAAATATTTAAGATGGAGATGAGCTCTACTTACCATTGTTGATTGGTGGGTTGCCCCCCCCCCCCTTATTTCTTGGTGCGGGTGTTTCCATGAGTAAATTTTTATATAGTCTTTCTAAAAAGGCTTTCTGAAATGACCCAGCAGCTTCAGGAAAGTTTTTTAGTGTGTTGTACGTGTGCTATGTAATTTTTAGAATTTGTATGTGTGGTGGTGGTGCATTGTGTTGTGAAGACAAAGTCTTCCATTTTGGTGTTTGTGTTGTTCCTTAAGTGTGTAACGATATGTATATTGTCTGTGTTTATGGCTGTGAGGTTGGTAGTGCTTGTGGAGTCTGTGTTGTAATTTGTGTTGGTTTTTGAGGTGGTGGTGCCTGTGAAAGTGGTTTGTTGTTGCTGGTTGTTGTGTGTGTGTATTGCTGCTGTTGGGAAGTTCAGCTTGTTTGTACCTCCCCTTTATTTTCTAATAGTTCTTAGTTCTTTTCTTTCTCTTTCTTGGGGGCACTGTGTGCCACTCCCCAATCTTGACCTCAGTATTTGAGCAGTCTGAGTTGTTTGGGTTGGGAAAGGGAATGTTTTGTAGATCCTGGACTAGTGGGGGTTCATTTGTTGCTGGTACTGCTGTTGCTATTGGTGGTGGTGACAGTCCCCTGGTTTTTGGTGTTGAAGCCTCAGTGATGGCTGGAGGCATCATTGCTGGTGATGGTGGGGGTGATAGCGCCAGTGCTGCCCTTGGTGCATCGACCGCTGGTGCCTGCTGCTGCTGCACCTGTTGTTGCTATTGCTGTTGCTGCACTGGAGGTGGCACTGACACTGGTGTTGGTAGTAGCACTGGCTGTTCCTCCCCTATCTTTCTGGGACAAGAGACCTTGAGGTAGTTCTTATCACCACAAAGATAACACCTCGGCCTCCTGTCCTCTATGGCCATGTGTAGTTTTGTGCCATCTGGCAGACTGATTGAGTCAGGGATAAGCTCTATGCTCTCTTGTTCCACATGGATTAAGAGCTCCATCTCCTGACTTGACAAATTTTGTTGGTGCAACATGTGCACCCCCTACACCCAGTATTGTGGCGGTGTCTTCTATGTCTAGAAGGACTGCTGCCACCAGCCAGCCAGCATATATTTATTTCTGGTAGCACCACCTCAATTTCTATTTTTGTTACGCACTGATCAAGGTATATAGGCACGAGTAAAATGTCTTGACCTTTTAGTGACACTGTGGAATGGTGTCTTGTTTCTTGCTCCATTGCAAAATGTGCCTCCACAGTGCTGAAACGTTTTCCTCCTGTTACATACGTTTTTACGTTCCATACTGTCATAAGTAGGAGTTCAAATTGCTCTTATATTGCTTGTTCTATTCTTTTTTGTGTGTTTACTCATTTGTAAATTAGTGTTTTTTGTCTCTAATTATATCATTTGGTGTATTTATCACTACATTGTTTCCATTTTTTATTATTAGGCCTTTTGAGGCTTTAATTTCTTCCATTGTGACATGTGACTTTTCTTTAATTTGCCTCGCTGCCAAGATTTCAGCTTGTTGCTGTTGTTGTTCATATTTGTAATGGTGGTGGCAGTGTCAGTGTCATTCTTTCTCTCCTGCTTTCTTTCTTCTTTCCTCTCTTCCCCCTTCTCCTGTGCAGGAACAACAGTGGTGGTGAGGGCAGGGAAGTCTTCATTGAACTGGCTGTTCAACCTGCATCTCTCACTCCCCCTCTCAGTCACCATTGTTGTTTGTTTACGAAAATTTTTCAAAGAAGTTTTTTTGTAAAAAAGTGTGTATTTAGCCCCCAAAAGGGGACTTTTTCCAACAAAAATAGCTCCCTGGCAGGACAACTTCCCCAGAAACTGAATTCAATAACAAAAACTGGAGTTCAATAAACTCTTCACAACAAAATGACAAGCACGAATTACTACTCATGGAGCTCAAAAAGACACATCTTGACATGCTGACAAAAACAACAACAATAATAATAATAATAGTAATAACAATAATAATGGTTTAAAATTTTGGGACAAGGTAAGCAATTTCAGGGAAGGGATTAAGTTGATTACAATGACCCCAGTGCTCAACTAATACTTATTTTAGCTACCCCGAAAGGATGAAAGGCAAAGTTGACCCTGGTAGAATTTGAGCTCAGAATGTAAAGACATGCAGTGCCACTAAGCATTTAGCCTAGCGTGCTAATGATTCTGCCAGGTTACCACCTTAATAATAATTATAATTATAATAACTCTTTCTATTATAGACACAAAGCTTGAAATTTTGGGGGAGGGGGAAAGTCGATCACATCGACCTCAGTGTTTCACTGGTACTTCATTTATCAACCCTGAAAGAACGAAAAGCAAAGTTGACCTTGGTGGAATTTGAACTGAAAATGTAGCGACGGGTGAAACACTGCTAAACATTTTGTCTGCTGTGCCAACGATCCTGCTAGCTTGCCACCTTCTTAATAATAATAATAATGATAATTCTTTCTACTAAAGGCAAAAGGCCTGAAATTTGTGGGGGGGCAACTAGTTGATCACATCAACCCCAGTGTTTCAATGGTACTTAATTTATCGACCCTGAAAGGATGAAAGGTAAAGTTGTTCTTGGCAGGATTTAATCTCAGAATGTAAAGACAGACGAAATTCCACAAAGCATTTTGCCTGGTGTGCTATCGATTCTGCCAGCTCACCACCTTATTGATAATAATAATAATAATACTGATAATTTTTATGTATACATGTTTCTTTGTATGTGTATATGTGTTAATATAATTATATCTATTCTATTGCAGTTCTTCCGAAGATGATGGTTCAACTACCAATATTGCTATAAGGAAGTAGCCCTCACCAAATATATCTGCTGCACATTTATAGGACATATGTTACCTACCTGGCTGCAAATTCACACATTATGGACCTGGAGTTCAAATCATTGGTTTCGCACTTATTCTACAAAGGAGGTATACCTAGCTGAATATATATATATATATATATATATATATATATATATATATATATATATATATATATATAATATATATATATATATACATATATATACATATATATATATATATTATATATACACACATATATATATATATGTATGCATATGCATATATTAATATATATATATGTATGAAAATATATCTTTCCTTTGTAGTGACAACAGCTCTGTTTGGAAGAATTTCCCCTGTCAAGTAGTCAGTGAATGCATCATCAATATCTAAATAACTACGTATCATGAAAAAAACCCCAAGGTGTGATATCTGCGGCAAAGTGTTTTCCCGCCGAGACAATCTCGAGAGACATAAGGCTACTCACCAAGGAACTAAGCTTTTCACTTGTGAAGTGTGTAGTAAACATTTTTCGCGTAAGTCCTACCTCAAGGTCCATCGAAGAATCCACACGGGCGAAAGACCCTATAAGTGTCCCACTTGCAGTTACGTTTTCAGTCGACACGACCACCTGGCTACTCACCTGTCAACCCACCAGGACCACCGGCTTTATACGTGTGATGTCTGTTGCAAAGCGTTCAGTCGGCGTTCCTACCTCGATGTGCACAAACGTATCCATACTGGTGAAAGACCTTACAAGTGTTCAACATGTGGCTATGCATTCAGTCGCAACGATCACCTGGTCAGCCACCTGCGGACGCACCAAGGCTTGAAGCTGTTTACATGCGATGTCTGTTGCAAGGCATTCAGCCGCCGTTCGTATCTGAAAGTGCACAAACGCATCCACACTGGTGAACGTCCGTTCAAGTGCACAATCTGTGGATATGCATTTGCTCGCAATGACCATCTGCAGAATCACAACAAGCCAAACAAAGGCATGAGAAAGATCAGCTGTGTACCGCAGGGGCATCTGCTGGAGCAGATGCAACATGGAGACTTGCAGCATCCGACTGAGGTTGTTGGATGTGACATCAATGGCAAAGACATAGAAGAAGATGATGAAGAGGAGGAGGAGGAGGAAGAGGGAGATGAAGAGGAGGAAGATGATGTGGGGATAGCAGACGAGCTGGTAGGAGGAGGAATAATTGGAGGAGGACAAGAAGAAGAGGAAGATGATGATGAAGAAGATGCTGGAGGAGGAGGAGGTGAAATAGGCATAGGAGAAGAAGGAATAGTAGCGGAAGGAATCGGTGGAGAGATGTTGCAACAACAACAGGAAGAACAGGCGGAACGAGAGGAGAATCTTGGAGGCGACTGTAGCAGTATCATCAGTCACCCGCAGATCACCACACTGGTGTGTCACCAACCAGATCTTGCCACTGCGGCCACCCTATCGGGCATCGGTGATGAGGACGAGCAGCAACAGCAGCAACAGCAATTGGCTGTTGCCAGTGCCACGATGGTAGATCCAACCACCCAGCATCTACACCCAGCAGTTATGGCTACCGCCACCGCTGCTGTCACCACGGCTGGCACCACCACCACGTTGATGTATCCAATCACGCAGATCTTCCCAACGATTCAGATGTCGGCAACAGCCACACAGATTTTCCCCACTATCCAAATGTTCCCTGTTGCCACCCAACTATCAGCCGACAGTACCCAGCTCGGCCTGACCAATCCCCACACTGGTGTGGCACACAAGCTCAACGGTTCCATCACCACCTAAACCTTTCCTTCTCCTTCTCCTCCTCCTCATTCTCAACTTAACCCTTTATAAACAAAACAACAACACTAATTCGTTAAAGCAATAATATTTATACATCTTTATATATACATGCACATATATATATGTGTGTGAATATAAACATATATACAAGTGTGGGGACCCTTCTTTATCCAGCAACTATTATTTGAATTTTTTTTTAGAACTAAATTATCCAGACAAGGTTAATGTACCTAATGTGTGTGTGTGTGTGTGTGTGTGTGTGTGCGTACGTATGCCTATGTCTCCTCACCCCAATTTCCTCACCATAAGTCCTTGCGGACCTACTCATTCCTATGAAAATACCCCTCCCTCACATTAACACCGCCACCACCAACAAAAAAGAAAGCACATTTCTAGGATAGGGAAAAATGAATTAGCTGGTTTTTATTTGTTGGGGACACCACTTTCCTTCTCATTCAAACTCCAACTTTTTTTATTATTTTTTTTATTTCTGAAGGGTCCCCCTACTTTTCACAAATTCTCCCATTGGTCAATGTGGGTCCTACTTTAGATTCTCTCTGGTCTACCTGACTGCTGATGATTCAAAACAAAAAAAAAAATACACAAAACAAAACTAAAAACCTCATTAGTTGTTAACCAGCACATATATATTTTTCACCTTTATCTCTTAACCTCTGACCCCTATAGGTTTGTTAATTCATTAGGACATTCAAACTTCCATTTAATAATGACCAGTGTAGCTGTCACTCTCTTCCCAGCCCTACTCCATCCTTTTCCTCAACCCTAATGATGCTAACCTGTATATCCCACTCTTTACCCTCTTTTCCAAACTTAAAAACTGACCTGTGTATCAACATCCCCTTTCTCTCCTCAACTCCACCACCCTTTTGTCAATTTCTTTCCATAACTCTAAAGACAGTCAGTACTAATTCTCTCCATTATCCTCTTCCTTACCAATGATCTTAAGTATCTTGTCCTTTACTTTCTTAACTCTATTATTTTAGAGTTTTATTTGTTCTTCATTTTGACCACTCAGTGTTTTGACTGACACTGTTTGATCACTCAGTAGTGTGACTTCTAGTCCTTGATCATTCATTAATGTAGTTGTCAGCTTTTGACCGCTCGATAGTATAGCTCTCGGTCTTCGATCATTCAGTAGTATGGTTGTCAATCCTTGATCCCTCGGTGGTGTAATTGTCTGTCTTCGATCACCTATTCAGCGGTGTAGCTTCCAAACTTCCCCTCCTTCCTAGCCTTACCTCTGATCATTGTTGGCCACTGCCTCCTGACTCACAAAAGACCCCTTATAATTCTTCTTTTGCACTCTCTTCTTCCAACTCCACACTTCAGTATAAACCTTTACTAACCAGTGAAAGTTCTTCTCCCCTTCCACCAGTTCTTCACCTTGTATTTTTACTGTTGTGTCCACTGACCAAAATTCTCTTTCTCTCCTTCCCCAGTCATCAATAACACACTTCTACTATTCAATGAGGGAAACTTTATGTGGTCATTTATGCTGCTGGAAATGGCAGCCAAATTTTCATCAAATTGTACTCCACCGTCTTAAATTGGAAAATTAGAAAGGGAAACATAGACAACATAGTCCTACATTCACTCTAAAACCATGGGGTGGTCATGATGGGAAGGCCTTTAATTATAGGTCTAATTAATAAAGTTGTCCTGTGGGGAAAGATAAACAACCATATAAACAGCAGCAATACAATTTCCTCAATCATGTCCTGGCTTCACCTTTACACTGAATAATTCAGCCTTCTCCCCATGTTTTTCCACTAACATAAATCTCTCCCTCTCTCCTTTGCTCTTTCTCTCCAAGTCCCAGCAGTGACCAGTACAACTGTACACACACTCTGTTTCTTTAAAGCACAACCACTTGACCAATGTAAATACAATATAATACCTTCCCCTTCCTCAATCATTCTACAGCCATGCTATTTATGTTCAGCTGTCCTCTTTCTCACTTTGTCCCAGTCCTGCAAATTGACCAGTGGAGCAGCACCCCACCCTCTTCCTCAATATCTCATGATTTCCTTCCACAACCGAACCACTAACCAGTGTATGTCCCTAGATAATGATAACCATAATAATAATAATAATAATGATAATAATGATAATTATGATAATGATAATAATAATAATAATAATAATGATAATAATAATAATGATAATAATAATAATAATGATAATTATTATTACCCCAAAAATAATTTTTATTATATCTTTTGTAAAACGACAACAACAACAACAACAATAATACTAATACTAATACTAATAATAATAATAATGATAATGAAGATGACGACGATGATGATGATGATAATGATAATAATGATAATAATAATGATAGTGGTAGTAGTACTGATATTATATTTCTTTGTTAAAACTTGCGGGCCTTATAGCTGAAATGACAAATCAATTGGGACTGTATAAATCTGGGCAGTACTTCATGTGGTTG